>NC_092048.1:87463762-87528162 GCF_003086295.3 Arachis hypogaea | reverse complement strand
GAGGAGAGAGAGGAGAGAGAGAGGAGAGAGAAGAGAGGAGAGAGGAAGAAAGAGAGGAGAGAGGAGAGAGAGGAGGAGAGAGAGAGAGGAGAGAGGGAGAGGAGGGGGGGGGGGGGGGAGGAGAGGGGAGAGAGGGAAAGGGGAGAGAGAGAAGCAGAGAAAAAGAGAGAGAGCAAAGGAGAGAGAGAGAGAGAGATGGGAGAGAGAGAGAGAGGAGGGAGAGGAGAGAGAGGAGAGAAAAAAGGAGAGAGAGAGGAGAGAGGAGAGAGAGGATGGAGAGAGAGAGAGGAGAGAGAGGAGGGAGACAAAGAGGAGAGAGATAGGATGGAGAGAGAGAGAGAGAGGAGAGAGATAGAGATGAGGGGAAAGAGAGAGAGAAGGAGAGAGGGGGGAGAAAGAGGAGAGAGAAAGGAAAGAGGGGGGAGAAAGTGGAAAGAGAGAGGAAGGGGAGAGAGAAAGTGAAAGGAGAGAGAGAGAGAGGGGTAGGAGAGAGAGAGGAGAGAGAGAGAGGAGAAGGGAGAGAGAATGGGAAAATGGGGAGAGAGAGTGGTTGGAGAGAGAGAGAGAGAGAGAGAGAGAGAGGGGAGGGTAGGAGAGAGAGAGGGGAAGGGAGAGAAAAGGGGAGAGAGAGGAAGGAGAGAGAGAGGAAGGGAAGAGAGGGAGAGAGAAGGGAGAGAGTGTGGGAAAGGGGGGAGAGAGAGAGAGAGAGGAAGGGGGAGAAAGAGGGGGAGAGAGAGAGAGGGGAAGGGGAGAGAAAGAGGAGGGAGAGAGAGGGGGGTAGGAGAGAGAGAGGAGAGAGAGAGAGAATGGGAAAAGGGGGAGAGAGAGAGGAGGGTAGGAGAGAGAGAGAGAGGGGAAGGGAGAGAAAAGGGGAGAGAGAGAGAGAAAAGAAGGAGAGAGAGAGAGAGAAAGAGAGAGGAAAGGAAGAGAGGAGAGAGAGGGTGTGAAAACTAGTTTAGGCATAAACCAGTTTAAACTGGTTTTTTTAATTAAAACCAGTTTTATTTTTATGAACTGGTTTAAACTGGTGCACTGTATTATAAACTGGTTTAAAACCAGTTTCTTATATGACAAAGCAGTTTGGTTCAGTTTCTAAACCATTTAAAATGGTTTAGTGCAGTTTCAGTTCAGTTTATGGAAAAACTGAACCATGCACACCCCTACCTGACAGCAAGTAGAAGAGCAAGATGGGGAATGGCTGTCAAGGAGTTTAGTTTCATCATATGAACTCTGCTCTGCTTGCATAAACAATCTCAAAGAATCCATAGGCAGATCTACTTGGTGTTGGACAATCAACTATATTAGGTATATACCAAACTTAGCCACCAATGTAGAATACATATTGAAATACCAAATATACATTAAAAATAAGTTAAACTACGTATGTATTTATATACAAACAAATGATTACTAATTTCAATTTGATGGCTGATTTTTGGTATGCATATATAGCATTTTTGTTGAACAAGCTAAAGGGCTGAGAATTGTAAAGAAAAAAAAAAGGACTTGTAGCTTGGGAGAGATCACTGGCTCCCGGCACTTGATGAAACAAATTTGGGTCATTTTCGGATTAAGCATGTTTTATATTGTTTTGGAGCATATAAACTTGTAAGTGAATGTCAAATAATCCTCCTAATTCAAAATAGCATGTATTGTAGTTCACACAATCTTCCAGAACCATTCAATATATGCATGAATTTCTCACCTGTATGCTCAATTTGTAACTTATTATGTCTCAAGAAAGTTGAAAATGCATTGCTCCTCTGCCATTGGACAAAGCCGGTGTTGTTTAGCTCCTCTGCTATTGCTCATGCGAGTTAAAGGAAAGGAACTATAAGCAAATAAGGGATCATCATTCATAGCTAACTTACTTTGGACTATATGCAATTGGAAAAAGGAGAATGAGAACTAAGGCTTCTTTTTGAAAATAGCTCCACAAGCACATGGTTCTTTCTATCTTTGCTGAATACCTTCCAATTTGGACTAATCAAACTGATACAGAATTATCGATGACTGTAATAGCAACAACATATCCACAATTGTCTGCAACATGATGGCCTATACTTCCACCAAATTGATAAAATGGGGAGAGCTAACATAATTCCTGAGACTAGTACTGCATGGTAGTAATGGCACTAGCTTAACTAAATAGAACATAAAAGTGAAACTTGTGACATTCTTGAAAGAGCAAAAGAGTAACATAGGACTCTTTTCTTAGGTAAAGAAACATCCCTGCAAGAATATTTCAAAGAGAACTTGTAGAACAAGCAACAACTATTTGAATGTGGCATCAGAAATATGCAACAAGCACCATCCGGTTTAATTCAGTTAATAACAGAATGGGTTTGTTTATCTACCTAAGCAACTGAACAAACAGGTAAATTTCAAGACTTCAAGCATTCCCCCTTTTTTTTTTGTCAGAGAAGCATTCCCATTTATCTCAGTATCATCTACACCTGCCCATATCCGCATATCCAAAACCTCGGAGAAGTTAACAGACAAACAAAATAACAAAGAAAAGCAACATCGTTGAAAAGATCGTGGGACATGTTACCCTTAAGCTTAGGCTGTAGGGTTATGGCTAAGCGCAAATATGAGACCCGCTACTAGGGCATGTTGAGAACCATGTAAGCCCAAACTAAATAGTAGTGTACTGTGATCTTGGATGGGCTTGTTTCCGATTCACTAATACATGTAAGTGGGCCATTACAAGCCTTCTAGTTTTTCCCGGGATAAGAGAGAGAAAGAAATAGAAACCACTAATTTTGCGCTTATTAGAACGTTGACAAAAATGACTCATTTTATAATAACAATATAAATATCCTCAAAATATTTTAAACGCGACAAAAACATCCAAAGTTAATTATATATTCTCAAAAATTATTTTAAAAGTTGGATTTCATGCATTCTTTTGCAAGAATCATTAAAGAAACAAGATCATTTAATTCTTAAAAGTTGATGATTCTATGCTAAGTATATATCTTTATGATTTTTTAATCAATGAACAAGAATATTTTAAAAAAATAAAAAAATTCTAAAAGTCAAATTTTTATCCAATTTTTTTTATATACTTTCGAAATATTTATCCAAATATTTTTATAAAATTTTGAATCAAATGGATAAATAATATCTAATACAAGACTTTTATCATTTTTAAAAAATAATATTTTTTATTATTTTTATCGTATTTTATAATATTTTGAGAACAATTTGGTCACTATCAAAAGTAAGGGTTATTTTTATCAGCTTCTTAAAAATTAGGTATATTTTTTATAGTTTATTCAAGTATCTAGAATTATGAAAAAATTAAGGAACTAAAAAAAAATCCAAAAGACAAAAAAGAAAATAATATAAGAAATAAATAAATGACGAGTTATATGAGGTCTTGATGAGTAAAATGTCTTACTCGATGAATTTAATATAAATATAGAGGTTGCTGAAGATATAAATCCTATATAAAGTTCTGAGTGCGTGTTGCCTTTATTGTAAAAAGAAAATCTCTATATTCCTAATCTCTATAATTAACATAGTTCAGATAGGATATTTTCTCATATAATATACTAGTGAAAAGATCTATGCGCTGTACATAAATGGATCAAATAATCACTTATAGTAACCTGATGACACGATCATACCCAAATATGAATTACCTAACATTAAACGAAGTAATCATCTACATCACATCATATAAATGATTACATAGTGTATCGATGTCATGAGAAAAAATAAAATCATAAAACATCACCTCATAAAATATTACTGAAGACCTCCTTGAATATAGCATTTATAATACTACTTCTAGGCATTGGTCCGTTGTTTTGGAAACAACATTTTCATGTGACAGTAGTCATGCTAAAAGTGCTTTGCTGTTAGGGTTTTTCAAAAAGTGCTCTGCTAGGATTTTGAGGTTAATCCTTATTAAATTTTCTATGAGTAAATTTCATACGAATTGATAATGGCAGCATCTACTGTATCTCAGGGGTTAGGAAGAGCATTGAAAGTTCTGGAGGAAGACTAAATTATTGAATTTGGTGAAGAGGATATAAAGGAAGGTTTTGAGAAATGTACAAGAAGTCTAGTTGGGAGATTAATGGCTGATCGTAAGTTCAGTATTGGCACGTTAGAGGCTGCTCTACTCGCGATCTGAAGACAGTCGAAGGGCTTCAAAATTTTGGATCATGGTGGCAACGTGTTTTAATTTTTCTTTGAAAAGGAGATTGAGATGATTAGGATTGAGAATGGTGCCCCTTGACTATTTAAAAAGTATATTCTCAACCTAAAGAGATGGAAAGGAGAAGACTCAATTGTGGAAACTGAATTCCTACAAGTGCCTATATGAATTCGATTTTGGGGGTTACCGGAACATTGTAAAACAAAAGAATTAGGTAGGAAGCTTGAAGAAGTGATGGGGAAGTGATGGATGTTGACTTATTCATTTTAAGAGGAAAAAAGGAGCAAATTGTTAAAGTGCAGATTGGGTTGGATGTCTCAAAACCATGGCAGAGATCGATGAAGATTGCAGGGAAGATAAAAAGGTGATCGAGCTGCAAGTTAAATATGAAAGAATAGGAAACTTTTGTTATTATTGTGGATTCTTGGGACATGAGGCTCACGGATGCAACAAATTCCTTGAAGATTCAGTGGCAGAGAAGGTTGAGGAAGAGAAATGGAGGACTTAGGTCAGAGATGAACAATTTGGAGGGAGGGTCAGCTCCTAAAAAAGAGAACCAGAATCCAAATTCTAACCAGCAGCCAGAGAAAAAATACCAAAGAGATAGAAATCCAACTCCGTTAAGCCTGATTAAAAGCTTTGCAAGTCTCTTGGTTAATGAGGTAAACACACGAAAAGAAGTTGAGGATAATAAGGTGAAAAGTGGAACACAAAAGGAGGAGAGGAGGATTTTGGTTCTTGCTGATCAGCAAGTTCAGAAAAAGCAATATAACACTGAGATAGTAGCACAGATGGAGAATAAAGAAGAAAATTCAGAACAGAATTTTAACTTAGACGGCATATTTTCTTTTAGTGTTTTGGCTAGTGCACCTGAGACTAAAGGAAAACACAAGTTGTATTTAAAGCAGATGGCAAGGAGAGGTAAAATGGGCAATAAGATGACAGTGTTAAAAGGAGAACAGAGGAAAATGAGGATATGGCAGCAAGTAAGAAGCATTGTTCAATAGAAACAAGTAAAAACTGAGAAGGGGGAAGGTGTCGCCCAACAATTGGCACCAAAGAATCCATGAAGATGACAATGTGGAACTATCTGGGTTTGGGAAAACCCTTACAGTTCACAACATTAAAGGGATTGTTAAATCTCTTTCCCCCGAGGTATTGTTTCTCTGTAAAACCAAAAACAATACCTCACATGTGGAGAGGGTGATTAAGGATGTTGGTTTCTCAAATTTGTTTTGTGTAGACCCGATTGGATAGGAAGGAAGGTTAATGGTTTCTTGGAAGGAGAAAACGAAGGTGCAAGTCAGAGCTTTTGAGTCTTTTCTAGTGCACTTTGCATGGGAAGATGGTCAAAATGCAAAGACATGGGAAGTTTTTGCTGTGCACTTCCACATAGATGAAGTTATTAGAGAAGCTCAGTTCGGACAGTTACTTCAAGTCATGGATAATTCGGGAGAGCATCGATTGGTGGTAGGAGACTTTAATGCTATAAAGGCCCACCATGAGAAAGAGGGAGGGAGGATGAAGTCAGCATCATCAATTCAGAAATTCAATGATTTTATTAATGAAGCTAAATTGGTGGATCTGGGATTTGAAGGCAAGAATTTCACATGGAGTAATAGGCAATTTGGAGGCAATTTTATTCAGGAAAGACTAGACAGAGTACTTGTTTTGACGGAATAGAGAGCAGAATATCCAAACAATTTTGTGTCTCATTTGGATGGTACATGATCTGATCACTGCCCCTTACTCTTTAATTTAGAAAAGGAAGAAAGAAGGTCAAGAAAAAGATTCAAATTTCAGGAGCATTGGTGCCATAAAGAAGAGGTATCGGGAATTGTTAAACATGCTTGGGACTTGGAAGTAGTAGGCTCACTGATGAGCAAATATTTTATACGCTTTTTGATGGTATTTTCTTAGTGTTTTCAGTATATTTTGTTAAGTTTTATTAATTTTTAGTAGGTTTTATTGCAAAATTCATTTTTTGGATACTATGTTGAGATTTTGTGTTTTTCCTACGAATTTAGGTGAATTTTGGGTGAACCTATCAAGTTTTGGCAAAGTTTGATTCAGAGACAAGGAAAGCATAGTAGATGCTGTTAGATTTTAAACACCGTGCATTCAAACGAGCATTTCTGGAGCTACAGAGGTCCAAATAATGCATTCTCAATAGCGTTGGAAAGATAACTTCCAGAGCTTTTTAGCAATATATAATGGTCTATACTTTTCTTTGGACTGAATAGCCCAAAACGGGCATTGAACGTCGAAACTACCCCCTAGTGGGCGTTCAACGCCCCAAGAGGACCAAGGCCAGCGCTGAACGCCCAAACCTGGCGTTCAACACCACAAGGGAAGTAAGGTAGCAGCATGGACACTCCCTAATGGGCGTCCAACGCCCACTCATTCAAGTTAGAAGCCAAGCTCAGCCCAAACACTCACCAAGTGGGCCCAGAAGTGGATTTTTGCACCTTTCTGTTTAGTTTATTCACTTTTGTAATTTTTTTTATTAGGTTAGTATATATAGGCGAAGATCACCCATGTTTAAGATCTTCAGCCCCTTGGAACATATCACACGTTACTTTCTGTACAGTATGAGCAACTAAACTTCCTAGGTTAAGGTTAGGAGCTCTGCTGATTCCTATGGATTAATGCAATTACTTTTCTACTTCAATCTGTGTTTGATTCTATTCTATGATGCATTGTCGTTCTTCATCCTTATGAACTTGGGGTGGAACGAAAGTATGACCCCCTGTTCTACATGAGTTCTTTACGAGTCCTAACCCAGATAGTATGGAGCTATAGCTTAAGAATGCATCTCGGGTTCCAACAAGTTACTTGGGCTAACTGGGATATGTGACATGAAATCTCGTTAGTCAGGGGTAAGGACTAGAATCATAGAGCGTCATTCTCTGTTTCGGAGGATCTGACCTTGTCTGTGGCGTTTTGAGTAGGATCACCAAGAGATTGAATTACGTGCGCTTCACCCTCTCCCAGATTGATCTAGCCTGTTCCGGTGTTTGGTTTGGACCTGAGGAGATTAATGACCACGACCAATGGCTTAATCACTTACAGCCTTGCCATTGAAGGAATCATTCATCATTGGAGTAGTTAGTATGACGTGTTGATCCCGAAGAATCAGCATCTCCGAAGCCTTAACTGATCTCTCACTACTGTTTCTACGTTTGATTATTATTGCTTGTTTATGCACCTATAACAAACAACAACCAACTTTTTATTCGCCTGACTAAGATCTGCAGGATAACCACAGCTTGATCAATTCGACAATCCTCGTGGGATTCGACCCTCACTCACTTGAGGTATTACTTGGACGACCCGGTGCACTTGCCGGTTAGTTGTGCGAGTCACAAATTCGCACACCAAGTTTTTAGTTCTGTTGCCGGAGATTGTTTGTGATTGACAAACTAACGGTTGTCTTGCTGCTTAGATCAGGTACTTTTTACAGTTTTTTTTGTGTTTCTTAATTTCTTCTTT
Organism: Arachis hypogaea; assembly: GCF_003086295.3. Classification (NCBI taxonomy): domain Eukaryota; kingdom Viridiplantae; phylum Streptophyta; class Magnoliopsida; order Fabales; family Fabaceae; genus Arachis; species Arachis hypogaea. The sequence continues at coordinate 87,520,499 of NC_092048.1, read as the reverse complement.
AAAAATTTTTGAAATTTTTTTTATATTTTTATCTTTAGTTATCTTTTTCTTTTGTTTGAGTCTTGTGTCAAGTTTTATGTTTAGTGTCCTTCTGGTTCTTGTTGATATTTCTTTTCTTGATTTTTCGAAACTTGTTCTTGTTTTTCTTTCTTGGTATTCAAAATTTTCTTTATGTTTTTCCTTATTTGATTTCTAAAATTTTAAGTTTGGTTTCTTTTAGTGTTTTTCATTTTAAATTTTCGAAACTTGTGTCATTTACTTTCAAAATTTTTAAGTTTGGTGTCTTGTTAGTTGTCTTTTTGTTTTTGTTTAAATTTCTTGTTTATCTTCTATTTCAAATCTTTATCTTATCTTTCCCTTTAATTTTCAAAAGTTGTTATCTTATCTTTTCTTTTTAATTTTAAGTTTAAAATCTTTTAATTTTTAAAATCTTATCTTATCTTATCTCCCTTTCCTCTTGACTTTTTAAAATTTTTAAATTTAAAATATTTCTTTTACTTTCTCTCTTTAATTTCAAAACTTTTTAAAATCAAATCTTTTATCTTGAATTTTAAAATATTATCTTATCTTATTTCTCTCTTTTAACTTTCTCTTTTTAATTTTTAAATTTCAAAGATTCTTTTCCAACTTTCTACTTTTTAAAATTTCAAATATTTTCAAAAATCAAATCTCTTTCAAATCTTTCTTAGTTAGTTTCTTGTTTAATTTCAAAAATTCTTTTTAAATTAAAAAGCATCTTTCCTTTCTTTTCTCTTCTTCTAATTCTCTAACAAGGACCTCTATACTTTGACATAGAGAATCCTTTCTTCTTCTCTTCTTGGTTTCTCTCTTCTTGTTTATGAACAGGAGTAGGGATAAAGAACCTCTCTTTGATTCAGATCCTGAACCTGAAAGGACTCTAAGAAGGCATCTGCAACAAGCTCAAGCTAGCAGAGCCATAAGGAATCTCACAGGAGCTCTAGAACAAGAAGCAGAAGAAACAACAATGGCAGCTAATCCAGACAATGGGGGTGATGTAAGAAAGGTCCTAGGATCTTACACTACACTCAATTTTGATTTCTATGGGTGCAGCATCTCCATTCCTGTCATTGGGGCAAACAAATTTGAGTTGAAGCCTCAGCTGGTCACTCTGGTACAACAAAATTGCCAATTTTATGGACTTCCACAGGAAGATCCAAACAAGTTCCTATATGACTTTCTGCAGATATGTGACACTGTCAAGATTAATAAAGTAAATCTAGAAGTCTACAAGCTCATGCTCTTCCCCTTTGTAGTAAGAGACAGAGCAAGGCTATGGTTGGATTCTTAGCCTAAAGAAAGCCTAGACATCTGGGAGAAAGTGGTCAATGGATTCTTGACCAAGTTCTTTCCACCTCAGAAGCTAAGTAAGTTGAGGGTGGAAGTACAAAACTTTAGACAGAAAGAGGGAGAATCCTTCTATGAATCCTGGGAAAGATACAAGCAACTGATTAGGAGATGTCCTCCTGACATGATCTCAGATTGGACTATGCTAGATATCTTCTATGATGGCCTATCTGAGGCATCCAAGATGTCATTATACCACTTTGCAGGTGGATCCATCCACTTCAAGAAGATGCTTGAAGAGGCACAAGAGCTTATAGACATGGTTGCCAACAACCAATACATGTACACCTCTGAGAGGAACCATATGAACAATGAAACTGCCCAGAAGAGAGGCGTCTTAGAAGTAGGCACCTTAGATGCCATCTTGGCTCAAAACAAGCTCATGTCCCAGCAGATCAACATGATCACTCAGTACTTGAGTGGGACGCAGAGCTTTGAGACTTACTGTCCAGAGACAGCCTATGAGTTAGACGTAGGTGATAACGCCTGGACCACCATGGAGGAGGTGAACTACATGGGAAACTCCTCAAGAAACTCCAACAGCAATCCCTATTCGAATACTTTCAATCAGGGATGGAGGAACCACCCTAATTTTGGGTGGAAAGATCAGCAGAAGCCCCAACAAGGCTTCAATAATAATCAGGGTGGAATGAGCCCGAATAGGTTCAGTAGTAGACCCGATGAAACTTCTCAGCAACAATTGGAGGCACCCAGGCAGAGTCTCTCTGACTTGGCTGCTATAGTCTCCAGCCTCTCCAAGACCACTCATAGTTTAATGGCTGAAAGTAGGTCTTCCATTCAGAACTTGGAGATACAGGTTGGTTGATGTTCACCCAAGGGTGTATTGGTAAAGATTTTCCTTTAATGAAACTGCGTTGCAAGTATAGCTCTACCAACAACAATCTTCGGGCGTCAAATTTAGAAGAGGAATTTGATTGTCACAAGTTCAACCCCAATAGAAATAACCGAAGTATTTAAACCTCGGGTCGTCTCACAAGGAATGGGCAAACATGTGCTTCAACATTGGTTAGAAATCCAGGGTTGTGAGTTATGAGCATGAAAATAAATGGAAATCTTAACAAGCAAGTAATCTTAGATTGCAAGAAACTAATTCAGTCAACTAAGCAAAATATGAGTGATTCCAAACTAACAAAGTAACATTCAATATGATTCTACTTTAAGCTAAACAAGTAACTATGACTAAGGCAAGTGATTGGGAATTGTAGTTTTTAAATATGAATAATAAAAGTAACTCTTGGCTAGGCATGGGAATTGGGGTCACCATCCTTGTCTAATAACCATATCATGACAATTATGAGGAACCAAACTCATTAAGTCTACTTCTATACTTGAAGTACGTCAAATGGTTTAGTCAACATCAATCCATAAGTTCTAACCTCACCACTAATTGATTTAGTAGAAAGTTAGCGTCAATGGTTATCAAATTGACCACTAAGGGCTCCCAAATCATCAAATCCATTAGACCCAATGACTCAAGTTTATCCAATTTCCTTGACCTAGGCCAAGAGTAAAGAGAACTACTCCATAATCAAAGTAAACATTTCGTCAAATACATGGTAAGCATTAACAAAAGACATGTTCAAAATAGCAATTAAATTGAAATTAACAAGTACCCACTAACAATTGTCAACATATAATCATCCAAACAACACAATTAAACATAGAAATCATCAATATAACATCAACAAGACAAGATTCACAACATTCATGGAATGGGTATAAAATGATAATTGACAAGAATTCATAAAACTATCACAAGATATAAGCAAAACTATACTAGGAAATTCAAATTGAACAATTAAAACAAGTAATTAACAAGATCCAATTCACAATTCAACAAGGGAAGATCAAATTAAAACTAGATCTAGAGAGGAACAAGGGTTTTTCTCTCTAGAAGAACAAACAAACCAAAAACTAGCTAAAAATTATGTCTTAGTATAAAACGGTTGATCCCCCTTTTTCCCTAGCATCCTTGGGTCTTTTCCATGCAGAAACAGCTTGAAATTGGGCCTGATGAGCCTCAGAAATTGCCAGGTACGATTTCCTTTAATGAGGTCACGTGCAGCTTCCCACGCGTGCGCGCCATGCGTGCGTGCACGTGCGCATCGATAGGAATCTTCTGATCCGCGCGGATGCGTCCATCCTTGCGCGCCGCTTCTAGCCAACATCATCCACTTGTGCGCGTGGAGTGCGCGGGCGCGTGATAAATTCCGATTTTGGGGTTTATCTTGTACTTATTTTGGGGGATTTTATCACCTTTTCTCACATTTATTCAATGAAATAGCATGGTTTTGTAATTCTCCCTTGATTTGTGCTTAAATGTGAAAACATGCTTTTTAGGGCCTAAAATGGTGATTTTAATTCACTTTAATTCCATTCGATGCCTTGATGTATTTGATGAGTGATTTCAGGTCCATAAGGCAAGTATCGGATGGAAGAAGTGAGGAGAAAAGCATGCAAAGTGGGAGAACTCATGAAGAAATGAAGGAATCGTAAAGCTGTCAAGCCTGACCTCCGCGCACTCAATTGGCCATAACTTGAGCTACAAAGGTCCAAATGAGGCAGTTCCAGTTGCGTTGGAAAGCTAACATCCAGGGCTTCGAAATGATATGAAATTTATTATATGTTACTTCGGGTATAGGGGCGCGCACGCGCACTTTGCGTGCGCGCACCGATGCTGCTTGGTCCACTAAAGATGAAATCGCCCCCAGCGATTTCTGAAGCACTTTGGGCCCAACCCAACTCATTTCTGATGCTATTCAAGCCAAGGATTGAAGAGGAGTCAACACACTTAGTCATAGTCTAGTTTCATTATGCCTTAGCTTAGTTTCTAGAGAGAGAAGCTCTCACTTCTCTCTAGAATTAGGATTAGGATTAGGTTTAGTTCTTAGATCTAAGTTTTAATTCATGTTTCCTTCTACTCCTTCTTCTTAATTTCTTGTTGTTACATTTATCATTCTTCCATTGTTGTTATTACTTTCTTCTATTTTATTTGTAGATCTACTTTTGTTCATCCTAATTTCTTTTAGTGTAATTTGAAGTAATTCATTTAGATCTTGTTTCTTTTGATTGTTGTTGTTGATTTCTTACATTCAATTGTTGTTAGATTTTACTCTTGTCATCAATTTACTATGCTTTGCTTTTATGCCTACCAAGTGTTTGATAAAATGCTTGGTAGGATGTTAGAGTAGATTTTGAGCATTCTTGGCTTGGAAAGAGTGATTGGGCAATCTTGAGTCATGAAAACCCAACTTATGTTGGTGATCTAGAGTTGTTAGCTAGTATTGTTTCCATTGACGCTAATCTTTTGCTAATTTAATTAGTAAGTTGATTAGGACTTATGGAAGATTATTTCCATTGACGCTAATCTTTTTCTAGTTTAATTAGTAAGTTGGTTAGGACTTTTGGATTGAGATTAGCTAGTCTCGTTAGACTTTCTCCCTCTTTGTTGGAGTTGACGTAATGAGATAAATTCTTGTTTATTATTGTGACATGATTAGTTAATCTTGTTTGACATTCTCCCTATTTGTTGGAGTTAACTAAATAAGATGAACTAATCATGCATGACTAGGATAGAAAGCCTATGATCTCAATCCATTGCCATGAATGTCTCTTTTCATTACTTGTCTTCTTTAATTTCTTGTTTGATTTACTTTCTCTTGTCATTTATTTTCTTGCCCAATATCAATCAAAAACCCCCCTTGATCCCCATAGCCAATAATTAAGCACTTCATTGCAATTCCTTGTGAGACGATCCGGAGTCTTAATACTTCGGTTAATTCTTATTGGGGATTGTTAATTGTGACAACCAATATTTTTGTATGAAAGGACTATTGTTGGTCTAGAAACTATACTTTACAACGAGCTTTCATTTGTGAAATTCTATATCAACAAAAGTCCGATCATCAAAATGGCGCCGTTGCCGGGGAGTTGCAATGGTGTTGTTTTATTGGCTATTGTATATATTGTGAATAGCTTGATTTTTGGTTTTGTTTGTTAGTCTTCATTAGTTTTAGGATTTAATTTTCTTTGTTTCTTATTAGAAATTGTTTTTGTTTTCTCTTATCACCATGAATTCTCATAACTTTGGCCATGAGTTTGGTTCAAACTATGTTGTAGGAAATGGGAGCTACAATGAGGATGTGCATCAAGGATGGAGCAATCAAAGGTGGGAGGAGTCTCAAGGGATTGATCAACCTTCTTGGCAACAACAACCTCCGGATTCTTATGGGTATAACTCTCATCCTAATGCATATCAATCTAATGGATGTGGTGACCCTTATTGTAATTGTCAACAACCACCACCATATGCCTATGAACCACCCCCTCAACATGACTTTGAGCCACCTTACTCACAAGCCCCTTTTCACCAAACACCTCCATATGACCCTAATCCTTATCCATCATACCAACCACCTTATGAACCATATGAACCATATGAACCATACATAGAACTACCACCATTCCAACACAATTACTCTCAAGAACTACCTCAATATACACCACCTCCACACCCTTACCAAGGTGAACCAACTTCCAATCATGAAACCTTCCTCCCAAACAATGAACCTTCTCTTCCACCATCACCTCCCGATGAAGCCCCCACGCATGAATTGAGAGATCTTGAATCTCATATCTTAAGGTGACAAGAGGAGGATGAAAAGAAGTTTAAAGAGCTAGGAGCCAAGATGGCTATCCTAGTGGAAGCCGTTAGCAACATGGCCTCCTCCCGACTAAGCCTAAGCGACCAAGGCACTCCCATTGACGAATGTGGAGAAGAAACCAAGGAGCATAGTGAGGGAGTGAGTTTAGAGCTTCATGGTGAAGAAGAAGAGTTGAAGCAAGAATTGTCACAAGGGGAGGAAGTTAAGATAATTGAGCCGGAAGAAATGGTTGAAGCCTTTGAAGAGGTTGACCAAGAGATGGATTCAATCATTGAAGAATTCTTATGTACAATTGAATCTTCTCCAATTAGGCTTGACATGGAGATTGAAGAAGAAGATACCTCACTTCTCATGCCTTTGGTGAGCAATGAAGAAGAAATTGAAGTGGAAGCAAGCCACCAAGAGGAAGAGGTTGAAGTTGAGGAAAGTTGTAAAGAGGTAAACATAGTCAAGGAAGAGCACAAGGGAGTGGAGCTTGCAAGATCATTGGAACCACCCCTTCCTAAGTCACCATCCTACACAACATTCAAGTGGGTAAAATTCTTATCCCTAAGCTTTGCTTTCTCGCTTGAATATGGTTTGATTGAAAATGATGGTCAACTTAGAGCTCTTTGTGGAGTTAAGAGTAGGAGAGAGTTGTGTAGTGGTTGGAAGCATCACTCTAAGTTCATGATGGTTGCATGCTCAAAGTTGAATGGCAATGGTTGGTGTAAGAACAAATTACATGGGTCTAGGAGAATGTTTGGGTGCTTCTTTGAGAATTCCAAGGCTAAACCACCCAATTGGAATCATGATGATCAATTTAAAGATGGGTGTGAAAATAAAATATGGGATCCCGGATCACAACATAAAGACCAATTTTTGGAGCTCATATCTTGGGAAGAACCTCACCCAAGCTTGGTGAAGATGGTTGGAAATTCTGACAACCAATTGAAGAGCAAGCATTCTTGGAGGTTCAAGGATGAATACAAGCATAAGCCACCTTAAGAGGAGCTCCCCATAAGTCCAACTTAAGGACAATAAACAAAAGTGCTAGGTGGGAGACACCCCACCATGGTAAACTCTTTCCACTCTCTTTTAGATTTGGTCAATAAGTGATTGGAGTTGCCATTGTAGGTAGTTTTTCTTATTTTATATACTCTTATGCATTTTGCTTTTGTTGGTAGGTTGTTTATTGCATTCATGTTTTGCTTAGAATAGTTGTAGTTAGATTGCATTTTGCTTGTAGTATAAGTTTTGTTTTTAGTGTATTTGAAAATTTTTCAAAAAAAAAAAAAAACCAAAAAGATTTTTTGTTAAATTTGAATTTTGCTTGCTTTAGAATGTTTATAGATTAGGAGAGTATTAAATTCTGTGTTTGTGCTTCTTTAAAAAAAAAAAAAAAACAACAACGGGAATCGGCGCCCAAGCGCGCAGTGCGCGCGCGTGCGGATGGTGGATATCACACTCCTGGTACAAAAACCAGAGAGTTGTGCCCACTTTATGCCTACTTTGTGCCAGGCGATCCGCGCGTAAGCACGCATGGCGCGCGCGCGGATTGTACCTGCTGCATCCGTGCTTAAGCACGCATGGCGCATATGCACGGATTTGCACCCTGTTTTCTCCTTTCTCCTTTCTCCTTTCTCCTTCTTTCTTCTTTCCTTCTTCTTTCTTTCTATTTTTTTCTTTCTTCTTCCTCTCTTGAAAAAAGATTTTTTTTTCTTCTTTCTTTTAAAAATATTTAAAAAAAAAATTTATTATTAAAAAAAAATAAAAAAAAATTAAAAAAAATAAATTTTTTTTTCTTTTCTTCCATTTTTTTTATTGCATTTCCTTGTTTTCATGCATTGCATTTTAATTTTATTTTTTTTTTGTAACTTGTTTTCCATTTTCTTTTCTAAGTTTCTTATTTTAATAATGGTGTTGGATTCTTATATTCAATTGTTGAGAATTTCTTGGTTAATCTTGGTGCTTTGTGACTTGTTTGATATTAATTGTAATATTTGCTTTACACACAAGATTAGTGCTTTAGTCCTTCCTAACTCATGATCCCTTGTTTTTGTACCTTATTATCGTTGAGTTAGGATGGGACCAAATGCTCTCATGCTTATCACTAATCTTGTTTGTGTCAATTATTGATTAAGCTTGATGCAACATGCTCTTCATGACATGTACCCATGCTTTGACTTTTCCCTTGCATCAAGTATTAATTGATATGCCCTTTGCCTATATTGTTTTCTCACTTACATGCGTAGCTAACATGTAGGGAGAACCTTACTCTTATTTGGCATTAGCCCCCGCCTATGTTTTACTTGCTTTGCTATCTTTGTTGTAGGATTAATCTTCTTTCTCTTTCTTTCCTTTTAGGTTGGCCACCAAGAAGGAAAAGAATAAGATAGCTTCAAAATGGGGCAACAAACAAGTTCACCCGCACAACCTTTTGAAGGAGCTCATCAATTGTAGCAACCCGTCCACCTTGCTCTTCTTTGCATGCACCGAGGACGGTGCAAATTTCTAAGTGTGAGAGGTCGTCCGACCGACCTCCATGGGTAACAACTTCATTTTTCAACACCAATTTTTAATTTTTGTCCTTGTTAGATTAGTTGTTGCATTGCATGATAGATTGCATGTTAGTTAGAAGTTGTACATATTTTACCACTTCTTTTTATGTTAGGACTACTTGGTTAGGGTGATGATTTCTTTTCCAAGAAAACTATTTTTAGGGCACCCTACCAATTTGAAAAAATTTTTTGTGACAAACTTGCTTGAAGAATTTATTTTGGAACATGGTTTTTGAGCTAAGAACACAAGCATGTGAGTTTTGAGCCTAATTGTGTGGTTACATCTTATAACCACTTATTTTCATTCTTGTGTGCATTGTTCTCTTTCTATGATTGTAATCTTTGATTTGTTTGATTCTCTATGTCCATTATTTTGTGTATTCATGCATTTATATGATTGAGGCCATTGTTTCATTAGCTCACTTACCCAAATAGCCTTACCTTTTATCATCCATTGTTAGCCAATTTGAGCCTACGATTAACCCATTTTGTTCTTAATTTTAGCATATTACAAGCCTTAAAGCGAAAAACAATAAATGTCCTTTATTTGGATCTTTGATTAGCTTAGGCTAGTGTGTGTGTATCATTCAAGTGTGGGAAAACTTGGGACATTGGTTGAGAAAAAGGGTAATTTTGTATTTTGTTGTAAATATTAGGAATTGGGTATATACTCATGTATTGATAAAATGTATAGACCTTATGCATTGATGTTCTTATATAGTTTGAAAAAAAAAATAGAAAAAAAAATAAAAAGAAAAGAAAAGAAATAAAAAGGGGACAAAATGCCCCAAAGTAAAGTGAAGTTTAATAAAGATCAATGCATATGAGTTGTAATAAAAAAGAAAATGCATGAGTATGTGAAAAAGTGAATCATGGGTAGCTAGGTCGTGTATTAGAATTGTATAGGTTGTTATATGTGTTAGGTGAGAGCTTAGGCTAATCAAAGATGCAAATTTCAAGTCCACTTGACCAAATATACATCCTTACCTTAACCCTAGCCCCATTACAACCTATGAAAAGTCCTCATGATAGTTGTATGCATGCATGAAATAAATGTTGATTGTTAGATGAAAAACGAATCTTGGAAAGCATGATTAGGAGAGCATTGAGAGAATCGACCCTATACACTTGAGCGACTAGAGTGCAAACACTTCCGGTGAGGGTTCGATGCTCAACTCCATGATTCCCGGCTTTCATCAGCGTTCTTCTTGCAAGTCCACTTGAACTTCATTTTTATACTTGAATTGGTAGGATTCATGAATCGTCATATGACCTTAGCGCTACCCGTTTATACGTGCTCTTGGAGGATTGATTTATTTTTAACCAAGTAGGTAGAATCATTTTGCATTTAGTTGCATTCATATAATTTAGGTTGCATATAGTTTATTTACATTGAATAAATGTTGATACCCTCTGTTCTCTCTTGATTTTAGCATGAGGACATGCTTAGTTTAAGTGTGGGGAGATTTGATAAACTCCGATTTTGTGGTTTATCTTGTGCTTATTTTGGGGGATTTTATCACCTTTTCTCACATTTATTCAATGAAATAGCATGGTTTTGTAATTCTCCCTTGATTTGTGCTTAAATGTGAAAACATGCTTTTTAGGGCCTAAAATGGTGATTTTAATTCACTTTAATTCCATTCGATGCCTTGATGTGTTTGATGAGTGATTTCAGGTCCATAAGGCAAGTATCGGATGGAAGAAGTGAGGAGAAAAGCATGCAAAGTGGGAGAACTCATGAAGAAATGAAGGAACCGTAAAGCTGTCAAGCCTGACCTCCACGCACTCAATTGGCCATAACTTGAGCTACAAAGGTCCAAATGAGGCAGTTTCAGTTGCGTTGGAAAGCTAACATCTGGGGCTTCGAAATGATATAAAATTTGTCATATGTTGCTTCGGGTATAGGGGCGCGCACGCGCACTTTGCGCGCGCACGCCGATGCTGCTTGGCCCACTAAAGATGAAATCGCCCCCAGCGATTTCTGAAGTACTTTGGGCCCAACCCAACTCATTTCTGATGCTATTCAAGCCAAGGATTGAAGAGGAGTCAACACACTTAGTCATAGTCTAGTTTCATTATGCCTTAGCTTAGTTTCTAGAGAGAGAAGCTCTCACTTCTCTCTAGAATTAGGATTAGGATTAAGTTTAGTTCTTAGATCTAAGTTTTAATTCATGTTTCCTTCTACTCCTTCTTCTTAATTTCTTGTTGTTACATTTATCATTCTTCCATTGTTGTTATTACTTTCTTCTACTTTGTTTGTAGATCTACTTTTGTTCATCCTAATTTCTTTTAGTGTAATTTGAAGTAATTCATTTAGATCTTGTTTCTTTTGATTGTTGTTGTTGATTTCTTACATTCAATTGTTGTTAGATTTTACTCTTGTCATCAATTTACTATGCTTTGCTTTTATGCCTACCAAGTGTTTGATAAAATGATTGGTAGGATGTTAGAGTAGATTTTGAGCATTCTTGGCTTGGAAAGAGTGATTGGGCAATCTTGAGTCATGAAAACCCAACTTATGTTGGTGATCTAGAGTTGTTAGCTAGTATTGTTTCCATTGACGCTAATCTTTTGCTAATTTAATTAGTAAGTTGATTAGGACTTATGGAAGATTATTTCCATTGACGCTAATCTTTTGCTAGTTTAATTAGTAAGTTGGTTAGGACTTTTAGATTGAGATTAGCTAGTCTCGTTAGACTTTCTCCCTCTTTGTTGGAGTTGACGTAATGAGATAAATTCTTGTTTATTATTGTGACATGATTAGTTAATCTTGTTTGACATTCTCCCTATTTGTTGGAGTTAACTAAATAAGATGAACTAATCATGCATGACTAGGATAGAAAGCCTATGATCTCAATCCATTGCCATGAATGTCTCTTTTCATTACTTGTCTTCTTTAATTTCTTGTTTGATTTACTTTCTCTTGTCATTTATTTTCTTGCCCAATATCAATCAAAAACCCCCCTTGATCCCCATAGCCAATAATTAAGCACTTCATTGCAATTCCTTGTGAGACGACCTGGAGTCTTAATACTTCGGTTAATTCTTATTGGGGATTGTTAATTGTGACAACCAATATTTTTGTATGAAAGGACTATTGTTGGTCTAGAAACTATACTTTACAACGAGCTTTCATTTGTGAAATTCTATATCAACAAAAGTCCGATCATCAGCGCGCCAATGCTGCTTTTTCCAAAATTTCAAGTCTTCATGTTCCTCCCTTTTGTACATGCTTTCTTTCTCTCTTCTAGGCCATTCCTATCCTATAATTCCCGAAATCACTCAACAAATACATCACGGCATCGAATGGCAATAGAAGAGGATTAAAATATGGCAATTTTAAGGCAAAATAAGCATGTTTTTCATTATGGGGCAATATTAGGAACTGAACACAAAACCATGCATATTGTGAATAAGTGTGAGAAATATTGACAAAATCTCCCAAATTCTACACGATATAAACCACAAAATTGGGGTTTATCATTGGTCAGCTGAGCAAGAGGATCCCAGATATCCCTTCCAACACTCTTCCAAGCAACACCGAGGTGAATCCAAAGGGAGAGTACAAGACCCTCATGGTGGAGGTGGTGACCGAACCTAAGGAGGAACCTGCCATTGAGGAGCTCAAGAAAATCAGAGCTCATGAAAAAACTGATAATGTCACCTTGTACGCCCTTTTTCTGATAGAGGAACCTGAGGAATACTCTTCTTCAGACGAGGACGAGGAGTCCAAGGAAGAGTGAATTGCTCGGTACCTAGCAATCCTCAGGAAGCTGAAGGCCAACTCTTCTCATACAGAGGCATTGAAGGAGGGAGATGAGCCTGTGGTACTGGCCAAAGAGTGCAGTGCCTTAGTCCAGAAGAAGCTCCCTCACAAGCTACCGGATCCCGAAAGCTTCCTTATTCCCTGCACTATAGGGGCCATCACCTTTGAGAAGGCACTATGTGACCTTGGCTCAAGCATCAACCTCATGCATCTCTCTGTAATGAAGAAGCTAGGAATTCTAGAGATGTAGCATGCCAAGATCTCATTGGAGATGGCAGACAAGTCCCTGAAAAGGGCATATGGCATGGCGGAAGATGTCCTAGTGAAGGTTGAAGACCTTTACATCCCTGCTGATTTTGTAATCCTAGACAATGGGGAGGACAGAGATGAATCCATCATCCTTGGAAGGCCTTTCCTAGCCACTGCTAAGGCTATAATTGATGTGGAAAGAGGAGAGCTAGTTCTGAGGTTGCATGAGGATTGTATCTTATTCAAAATCCCTAACCCCTAGTCTCCCTTTGACAAAGGCAGTACCATTGTGCAGCACATTGTGTTTAAGCCTTCCCTTTCAGTATAGAGCCTTACAGAGCCCCCAGACACCAACTCTAAGTTTGCTGTTGGGCAACCATCATCAAGCACTGAGAAGGAAGGTACTAAGAAGAAGGTACTTAAAGGCTGGAGGGACAAGAAGATCCCACCGAAGGCCTCTCACCTGGCATGAGAGTTGTCTTCACTAAGAATCCAGTCGTTTCACACACAGTGACCAGGATCCTGTTTTTAGAGCATGTGGAGCTCACCCATAAGAGCACAGGAAGAAAGTTCACTGTTAGGGGTGAAGTTCTGAGCCCCTACCTACCTCTGTAATGGAGCTGTTTGTCAAGATAATAACGGTAAAGAAGCGCTTGTTGGGAGGCAACCCAACCATTAGCATAATGTTTTCATTTTCTTTAAGTTTGATATTTTAGTTTTGCTCTTTTGCTTTTTGACGTTTGTGATCATGTGCAGCACTTAGAATAGTGATAGAGACACTCAGAAGTGGAAACAGAACACCCTGGAGAGATCCCCTTGCTGGCGTTGAACGCAAGACAAGGAGGAAGATGGGCGTTCAACGCCCCTTAGGGAGTAAGGAACTGGCGTTGAACACTAGAGAGGGACCATTTTGGGCGCTCAACACCCCAAAGGGAGAGGAAAGCTGGCGTTGAACACCAGCCAGGGAGCAATGCTGGGCGTTCAACGCCTAAGAGGGAGCATGCATTGGCGTTGAACGCCAGCCAGCGAGAAAAGCTGGACATTCAACGCCCTAAAGGGGGTAGGGAATTCGAATTTCCTAGCTTCTCAGGCCAGTGGGTCCCACAAAATCTCCACTTAACGTACCTTTCTTCTCTCTTTTCCTTTTTCTAAACCTTGAAACCCACACCCTACTTTTCCTCTTCCAACACACAAACTCTTCCCCAAACCCATCATAAATCCCATCACTTTAATTCCCCACCAACCCCACCCACTTCAAATTCGACTAAATCTCCAAAGTGGTCCCTAAGATTGACGTCGTCCACCAAAATTGTCCTTGAGATTCTAATTGCACCAATTACGTCCCTGAAATTGAAAAATTGCACCATATTAGTCCCTTACCATTTTTCGTTAATGACGCGCTGATGTGGCTTGATGACGTGGACCGTTGGTGACATGTGTCACATCATGGTTTGGTCACGTGTAATGGTATGATGACGTGTTGGTCAAAGACACGTGACATGCTGACGTGGATGGTTATGCCACATGTCATAATGTTATTTGTCCACGTGTCATCCTCTATGTCATCGTTACATATGCACCAAAATTGGTCCCTTATTTTGCATCAAATGACTCATTTTAGTTTTTGAAGTTGAATGTCGTGCACCAAATTAGTCCCTTCATCAATTTTTCTCCTTTTTTTTGTAAATTTAAAATTCTTATTATATCTTTGAATACACTAATTTTAATTTTATCTTTTCACCAGTTATTTAAATACAAGTATTTTTATAAAATATTTTTAAAATTTTAGTTTTAATTATACAATTTTTTTCACAATATTTTATTAAAAGAATTATATGAAATATTGATATTGATTTAGTAAAGAGTGAAAGTTTAGAGTATAATAATATTTCTTAATACAAAATTTTTAATATTTAACACCTTAATAAATATTTTAAGAATACTTGATAAGACACTTGTTAACTAATATAAATTCATTATTCCCATCGGTTTTAAGAATGTCCGATTCCCATACAATTGACTTCTCATTAAATTAATAAGATAGATTTATACTGTCGATTATAATAATTTATTTTATCTATAACTTAGCTAGGCGGCCTTTTCATATATTACACTGTTAATCCATATAAGTACTTATTATAACCATGACTTGAACAGTATTAAAACAGATATAAATAAATACAAGAGGCAATGATAAAGTTTTGGTTTTAGCTAACATGTGCTCTATTGATACAAGTTAAAATTATTAATTAAAAAATTTATTATGAAAATTTGTGTAATAAAAAATATAATTAAAATTAGTGTATAGAAAAATATTGAGAATTTTAAATTTACAAAAAAAATGAGAAAAAAACTTATGAAGTGATTAATTTGGTGTACGACATTCAATTTCGGAGACTAAAATGAGTCATTTGATGCAAAGTAAGGGACCAATTTGGTGCATATGTAACGATGACATAGGAGATGACACGTGGACAAATAATATTGTGACACGTGGCATAACCATCCACGTCAGCATGCCACGTGTCGTTGACCGACATGTCATCATACTGTTACACGTGGTCAAAACATGAGGTAACACATGTCACCAAAGGTCCACGTCATCAAGCCACGTCAGTGCGTCATTAACGGAAAACAGATCAGGGACTAATATGTTGCAATTTTTCCAATCTCAGAGATGTAATTAGTGCAATGGAAATCTGGGATGATTTTGGTGTACAACGTCAATATCAGGGACCACTTTGGGAATTTAGTCCTTTAAATTCAAAATCTTCCCACCCATTCTCTCCTCTCATAGCCGAACCCTAACCCTCCCACCCCTATAAATACCCATTCATTCATCCCATTCTCCTCACACCTAACCACTCTCTCCCTCATACCCTATACACGTTACACACTCTTTTTCTTCTCTCACCCCTCGCTTGGCCAAAGGCTTCTTTCCCTTTCCCCTATTTATTTTCTTCTTCCTTCTATTCTCTTCTTCTTATTTATATTTGCTCGAGGACGAGCAAAGTTATTAAGTTTGGTGTTGCAAAAGCTTGCTTTTGACTTTTTCATTCCTAAGTATGGCACCAAAGGCCAGAAAATCTTCAAGAAAAAGAAAGGAAAAAGCTTCCGCCTCTACTTCTGAACCGTGGGAATCATGGAGATTCCTTACCAAGGACCACCAAGATCACTTCTATGCTGTGGTGAGGCACAAAAGGGTGATTTCTGAGGTCCCCTTTAGCCTCAAGGAGAATGAGTATCCAGAAATCCTTGAAGAAATCTAGAGAAAGAACTGGGAAATTCTAGCTGATCCTATCTCAGCTGTTGGTATACTAGTGGTGCAAGAATTCTATGCCAATGCTTGGGTCATGAAGGGGCATGACACTAGTGTGAACCCACAACCCAAGAACTAACGCACCATGGTCCGAGAGCAACTCTTGGACTTCAGCCCAGAAAGTGTGAGTTTGGCATTACAATTGCCTCAATTGCAAGGTGACCCACACTCTTACATAAAAAGGGTAAACTCTGATTAGAGGTTGGAGCAAGTGCTCACGAACATCTGTGTGGAGGGATCCCAATGGAGGCTAGATGCACATTGCAAGTCGTACCAACTGAGTAGGCTTGACCTCAAGCCAGTGGCTAGAGGATGGTTGGAGCTTGTGCAACGTTCCATCATCCCTACTAGTAACCGGTTTGAAGTTACTCTTGACCGAGTAAAAATGGTGCATTGCATCATGCTCGAAAATGAAGTGGAGGTGCACGAGGTAATCCCTCAAGAAATATACAAGGTAGCCACAAAAGCCTCCACCAAGGCAAGGCTATCCTTCCCACATCTCATCCATCGCATGTGCAATTCGGCTGGGATTAATATTCCAGGTGACGCCCTCATTGAGAAGGATAAGCCCATCATGAAGATGAGGATGGAGAATGTTAGAGAGCCGGCGCAAGGACCCCAACAAGAGCTTGTGCAGCCGCCTCCACCAGAAATCTCTGAGATGCCTTAAGGGATATATTTTCCTCCCCGTGACTATTGGAATTACCTCAATAAGAGAGCTGAGCTCAAACGTGGAGCAGCTGAGGATGGAGCACACTGAACACGCCACCATCTTCCATGAGATAAGAGAAGATCAGAGAAGGTTGATGGAGGACCAGCTGAGGCAAGGGCATGACATAGAGAAGATCAAACGCTCCATTGGATTCTCTAGGAGAAGCAGCAGTTGCCGCCACTGAGGTTGTTGAGTCCCATTACATCTCACCCCAGATTTACTTCTGTTTTCACTATACTTTAATTTACTGTCTATTTTCTTTTCTAAGTTTATGATCACGTTTAGTATTTTGTTTTCGAGTTTTATTTTGGTTATAAGATATCCTCTGTATCCTCACCATGCTTAAAAAAAATTATTTGAAAAAGAAATAGTGAGATACATAAGTTTTAAGTATATCATGGTTCATTCCAATTAATCTGATGTGGTGGCCTTGCATTTATCTTCTGAATGTATGAATTGACAGTGCATGATTGATATTGAAGTTGAGCATTTTAGCTCTTGACGAATAGTGAGTTTAGAGAAGTATCATTGACTCTTTGAAAAATAAAAAATATTGATTCTTGAAGTAAGAAAAAGCAACAGAAAAAGAGAAGAAGAAAATAAAAAGAAAAAAAATAAAAAAGAAAAGAAAAGAGTGCTCAAAAGAAAATTCAAAAGAGCAAGGATCCAAGGATTTGAGCATCAATAGTTAGGAGGGTCAGAATTTGGCCTTAAAAACTCAAATGAATTGCTATCCCTAACTAAATGCTTGTGGTGTGAAAGTGTCAAGAAAAGAGCTTGGGACTGAGCAGTTAAAGTCGTGATCCAAAGCAATAAAAAATATGCTTAAAAACTCTGGGTACCTGATAAACCACTATTTCATGGTTTATCTTGTGCTCAATTGAGTGGTTTTTATCAACTCTTTACCCACTTATTCATACTATTTGCATGGTTTCACATTTATCTTCCTAATTATGTGCTTTGATTGAAAACATGCTTCTTTGGTCTTAATATTGATATGTTTAAATCCTCTCTTATTACCATTAGATGCCTTGATATGTGTGTTAAGTAATTTCAGAGATTACAGGGCAGGAATGGCTTAGAGGATGTAAAGGAAGCATGCAAAAGTGGAAGGAATACAAGAAGTTGGAGAAACTGCTAAGCTGTCCAGCCTGACCTCTTCGCACTCAAACGGCTATAACTTTAGCTACAGAGGTCCAAATGATGCAGTTTTAGTTGCGTTGGAAAGCTAACGTCTGGAGCTTCGATTTGATATATAATATACCATAGTTTCTCTGACGCTAGGTGATGCAAACGCGTGCTCCATGCGGCCACGTCGCAGTGACGAAAATCAGCCTGTTTGAATTCGCAACCAGCGAATTCTGAGCTGTTTCTGACCTAGTTCTCGGCCCAGAAAATACAGATTAGAGGCTATAAAGTAGAGAGATTGCATCCATTCATACACAAGTTTTCACATTCACAATTTTAGGATTTAGATGTAGTTTTTAGAGAGAGAGGTTCTCTCTTCTCTCTTAGGATTAGGATTTAGGATTTCTCTTAGTTTTAGGAGTGACTCTTAATCCCAGGTTCAATGTTCTTTTTATTATTTTCCCAATTTTATTTATGAATTCTTCTATGTTACAGATTACTCTTTGAATTAATGTTATTTGAGGTATTTCAGTTTATTATTGCTTTCTTTTATTTACATTATTGTTATTCCCATCTGAAGACATTTTTATTCCAGTAGATTTACTTTTCTCATTTTGGTCTTGGTTAAGAAATCAGTAACTCAGGAGTTATCAAACTCAAACATGATTGATAATTGTTATCTTTGTTAATTAAATTGAACTTTAATAATCCCAATCTTTTCTTAGGAAATAAATAGGATCCGAAGATCAAATCAATTAATCCCTTGACCTTCCTTTGCCTTAGTAAAGGTTAACAAAGTGGAATTAAGATTCAATTTTCATCATCATTGATAAGGATAGCTAGGATAGGACCTCTAATTTCTAATACCTTGCCAAGAGTTTATTTTATTATTACTATTTTATTTTATTCTTTTTGTTCAACACACTGCTTCCTTACTTTCAAAACCCCCAATTTACAAACTCATAACCAATAATAAGAACATACCTCCCTGCAATTTCTTGAGAAGACGACCCGAGGTTTAAATACTTCAGTTATCAATTTATTTAGGGGTTTGTTACTTGTGACAACCAAAACGTTTGTGTGAAAGGACTTTTGAAGGTTTAGAAACTATACTTGCAACGAGGATTTATCCGCAAATTTCTAGACCACGCAAGAGTTCTCTCATCAAAATGGCGCCGTTGCCGGGGAATTGCAAACGTGTGCCTTATTATTGGTTATTGTAAATATAAAAAAAAAAAATCAATTTTCAATTTTCAATTTTAAAAAAAATTCAATTTTCAAAATTTAAAATTCAAATTTAAAAAAAAATTTCAAATTTTAATCTTCAAATTTCAATTTTAAAAATTCAAAATTCAAATTTTAATTTTCAAATTCAAAAATTTGAATTTCAAATTTGCTTTTATTTTTGTTTTTAAATTTTTATTAACTACTATGAACTCTCACCCCTTTGGCTATGAGTCTGGTTACAATTATGTTGCAGGAAGAAGAAATTACAATGAGAACAGGCATCAAGGTTGGAACAATCAAAGATGGGAGGAGCCACAAGGATTTGATCAACCCTCATGGCAACAACCACCTCCAATGGACTGTCAACAACCATTCTGTGATGCATATCAAGGCAATGGCTATGGTGAGCGCTCTTTTGATTATCAACAACCACCACCATATGCCTATGAACCCTCTCCTCAACATAACTTTGGACCACCAAACTCACAAGCCCCTTTCCGCCATTCACCTCCATATGACCCTAACCCTCAACCACCATACCACCACCTTATGAGCCATATGAACCATATATAGAACCACCCCAATTCCAACCCAATTACTCACAAGAACCACCACTTCAATATTCACCATCTCCATATCCATCAATCCAAGAGCACTATGATCCTATTTATGAAAGCCGAGTGCATCAAGAGACAAAGGATCGTTTCAAGGAAACAGTGGATCGATTTCAGGCAATCATTCGTCAATTGGAGCAAGCGATAAATCAATTAGCTTCCCGATGTTCGGACACTTAAGGAACCCCCATGGCTTCATGTGGACAATCTAATGAAGAACGTAGCATGAAGGAGATACTAGAAACTCCAGTGAACAGTACAGAGCATGACTTTGTACTGGAACAAGTGGAGGAAGCCGGAATTATTGAAGAAGAAGAAGTGGTTGAAGACTTAGGAGATGCAGAACCTCCATGGGAAAGTCCAGTCATAGAACCCCCTTCCAAGACGTTTGAAATTGATGCTGAGGAGGGTGTACAACCTCCAAGGCATATCACAGTTAAAGACTTGGAAGAGGTTGATCAAGAGATGGAGATTCAAGAAGAAGAAGCACAACCTCCCATGCCCTTGGAAAGCAATGAAGAGGAGATTGAATCGGAAGAAAGCTACCAAGAGGAAGAGGTTGGTATTAAAGAAGTGTGCAAAGAGGTGGTAATTATCAGAGAAGAGCACAAGGGAGTGGAGCTTGCAATTTCATTAAAAATACCTCCCCCTAAGTTGCCATCATCCTTCACAACATTCAAGTGGGTAAAATTCATATCCCTTAGCTTTCTAATTCCACTTGAATATGGGCTACTGAAGACGGATGGTCAACTTGGAACTCTTTGTAACATTAAGAGTAAGAGGAAGATGGCCGGTGGTAAGAATTGTCCTGCAAGGTTCATCATGGTTGGAAGCTTTAAGTTTAAACACAAAGGTTTATGTAAAGCTCAAATGAATGGGTCTAGGAAGCTGTTTGGTAGCTGCAGTGAGAATTCAAATTACTTATCACCCAGTTGGAAAAATACACATCCCGACAAAGATGGGTGTAAAAGCAAGATTTGGGACCCTGGAATCTGCTCTGACACTTGTTACCCCGGGAGCCTAAGAATCTGTTTGAAGCTTCTTAAGGGCTTTACATGCTTAGTTTGGGACCCCGGAGGTTACTGGAGATAAAAACATTGGTGGAGATTCCTGGATGAGTTCAAACACAAGCCACCATAACAGGGAGCTCACCAAATGCCCAACTTAAGGACTTTAACTAAAAGTGCTAGGTGGGAGACAACCCACCATGGTATAATCATTCCTTTCTTAATTTTAATTTTATTTCGTTTTGTTTGTTTTTTTATTTTATTTTATTCTATTTTTATTGAACCTGGAATTATTCATAACATCCATATCAGTACTGCATTTGCATATGCATATTGCATATAAAAAAAAAAACACGCACGCGACGCGACAGCGTCACTGACGCGTCCGCGTCACTAGTGCATTGGGGAGAAAAGAATTGAACAAAGAGTCACGCAAAAGCGTGGTTGGAGGCGCGCCTTTAGCATCATTTGACCCCACGCGACCGCGTCGCTCAGGCGACCGCGTCATGTGGAAACTTTGGCCTCCTACGCGACCGCGTCACCCACGCGGCCGCGTGCCATGTAAATCGACGTAACAAGGGTGTATGGCAGAAAGTTGAGCTGGAGTTGGGCTGGACTCGTGCTGGATGCCCAAGCCCTCCCACGCGAACGCGTGCCCCACGCGTCCGCGTCATATTGGAAATAAGGCCACTCACGCGATCGCATGCCCCACGCAACCGCGTCACCCATATTTTTGGCAATATGCATTTAAACAGAGAGTTGCGCGAGTGCGAGGCTGCACTCACGCCAATCGCACAAATCAGGCCACGCGATCGCATGACCCACGCATTCGCGTCACCTGACTTTATCGCGCACCACGCGACCGCGTCACTCACGCGACCGCGTCACAAGCGACGCACAGAATATCCAGATCAGCCAAATTTCTTATCTTTTCTTCTTTAATCCTAATTTTTCTATCTTTTCTTATTCTTTCTTCTTTCTTTCTTACTTTATTTCTTTCCCTTCTCATTCTTCTTCTCTTTTATTTTATTTTATTTAATTTATTTGCATACTTTCATTCATTGCATTTTAATTTTGTGCATATTTTTATTTTCTTTTCTAAAATTATTGGTGTTCAAATGTTCTTATTCAACTGTTATATCTTTTTTTGGTATTATCTTGGTGCTTATGACTTGTTTTATTTTGATTGGGTAACATTATTTAAATCAATGCTAATCTTTTAAGATACTTGTACTTCTCTTGCATTGATATGAACTTATCTTATCTTGCATTACCCGCATTCTCCCCTCCTTTGTTGCAAATTCTGCACCACTGGTATGCCATGGCTTCTATTATTTTCTCACGTAGATGTTGAAGCTTCCATGTAAATGAGACCCTTATCTTTGGCATTAACTCAATTATACTTCATTTATTTTCTTATCTCTATTATTGGGTTACCTTTTGGTGCACGAAATTGTGATCTCCAGGCTCAAACAAATCCTGGTAATGGCTTCAAAGCTTGGTGCTCTGATCTTAATTCATAATCGTCACAACTTCGATACAACTAACCAGCAAGTGCACTGGGTCGTCCAAGTAATACCTTACGTGAGTAAGGGTCGAATCCCACGGAGATTGTTGGTATGAAGCAAGCTATGGTCACCTTGTAAATCTCAGTCAGGCAGATATAAAGTGATAATGGTGTTTTCGAATATTAATTAATAAAATAGGGATAGAGACACTTATGTAATTCATTGATAGGAATTTCAGATAAGCGAATGGAGATGCTTTCGTTCCTCTGAACCTCTGCTTTCCTGCTATCTTCATCCAGTCAGTCTTACTCCTTTCCATGGCTGGCTTTATGTGATACATCACCACTGTCAATGGCTACTTTCGGTCATCTCACGGGAAAATGATCCAATGCCCTGTCAGGGCACGGCTAATCGTTTGGAGGCATCACCCTTGCCAATGGCTTCATCTTATCCTCTCAGTGAATAATATGCTCACGCACCCTGTCACGGCACGGCTATTCATCTGTCGGTTCTCGATCATGCTGGAATAGGATTTACTATCCTTTTGCGTCTGTCACTAACGCCCTGCAATCGCGAGTTAGGAGCTCGTCACAGTCATTCAATCATTGAATCCTACTCGGAATACCACAGACAAGGTTTAGACTTTCCGGATTCTCTTGAATGCCGCCATCATTCTAGCTTACGCCATGAAGATTCTGGTTAGGAGATCTAAGAGATATTCATTCTAGCTTATTTCATGTAGAACAGAAGTGTTTGTCAGGCACGCGTTCATAAGGGAGAAGGATGATGAGCGTCACACATAATCATCACCTTCATCACGTTCTTGGGTGCGAATGGATATCTTAGAAGCGAAATAAGAAGAATTGAATAGAAAACGGTAGTACTTTGCATTAATCTTTGAGGAACAGCAGAGCTCCACACCTTAAGCTATGGAGTGTAGAAACTCTACCGTATGAAAATACATAAGTGAAGGTCCAGGCATGGCCGTGTGGCCAGCCCCTATGGTCTAAGAACAATGCATTCCAAGATGATCCTAAGATCCTAAGATGATCAAAAGATGCCTAATACAATAGTAAAAGGTCCTTTTTATAATAAACTAGTCACTAGGGTTTACATGAGTAAGTAATTGATGCATAAATCCACTTCCGGGGCCCACTTGGTGTGTGTTTGGGCTGAGCTTAAGTGTAGCACGTGCAGAGGCCATTTGTGGAGTTGAACGCCAGTTTCTGTGCCAGTTTGGGCGTTCAACTCTGGTTTTGGATCCTTTTCTGGCGCTGGACGCCAGATTTGGGCAGAAGGCTGGCGTTGAACGTCAGTTTACGTCATCTATTCTTGGCCAAAGTATGGACTATTATATATTTCTGAAAAGCCCTGGATGTCTACTTTCCAACGCAATTGGAAGCGCGCCATTTAGAGTTCTGTAGCTCCAGAAAATCCACTTTGAGTGCAGGGAGGTCAGAATCCAACAGCATCAGCAATCCTTTTTCAACCTCTGAATCTGATTTCTGCTCAAGTCCCTCAATTTCAGCCAGAAAATACCTGAAATCATAGAAAAACACACAAACTCATAGTAAAGTCCAGAAATGTGAATTTAACATAAAAACTAATGAAAACATCCCTAAAAGTAACTAGATCCTACTAAAAACATACTAAAAACAATGTCAAAAAGCGTATAAATTATCCGCTCATCACAACACCAAACTTAAATTGTTGCTTGTCCCCAAGCAACTGAAAATCAAATAGGATAAAAAGAAGAGAATATACTATAAATTCCAAACTATCAATGAAACATAGTTTCAATCAAATGAGCGGGACTTATAGCTTTTTGCCTCTTGAATAGTTTTGGCATCTCACTTCATCCATTGAAGTTTAGAATGATTGGCATCTATAGGAACTTCAGATTTCGAATAGTGTTATGGACTCTCCTAGTTCAGTATGATGATTCTTGAACACAGCTTCTTTATGAGTCTTGGCCGTGGCCCTAAGCACTTTGTTTTCTAGTATTACCACTGGATACATAAATGCCACAGACACTTAATTGGGTGAACCTTTTCAGATTGTGACTCAGCTTTGCTAAAGTCCCCAATTAGAGGTGTCCAGGGTTCTTAAGCACACTCTTTGTTTTTGCTTTGGACCTTGACTTTAACCGCTCAGTCTCAAGTTTTCACTTGACACCTACACGCCACAAGCACATGGTTAGGGACAGCTTGGTTTAGCCGCTTAGACCAGGATTTTATTCCCTTAGGCCCTCCTATCCACTGATGCTCAAAGCCTTGGGATCCTTTTTATTTGCCCTTGCCTTTTGGTTTTAAGGGTTATTGGCTTTTTCTGCTTGCTTTTTCTTTTTCTTTCTAATTTTTTTTTCTATTTTTTTTTCGCCCCCTTTTTTTTCTTTTTTTTTTTTTTTGCAAGCTTTATTCTTTGCTGCTTTTTCTTGCTTCAAGAATCATTTTTATGATTTTTCAGATTATCAAATAACATGTCTCCTAGTCATCATTCTTTCAAGAGCCAACATATTTAACATTCTTAAACAACAACTTCAAAAGACATATGCACTGTTCAAGCATTCATTCAGGAAAACAAGAAGCATTGTCACCACATCAATATAATTAAGCTAAGTTCAAGGATAAATTCGAAACTCATGTACTTCTTGTTCTTTTGAATTAAAACATTTTTCATTTAAGAGAGGTGATGGATTCATAGGACATTCATATCTTTAAGACAAAGTTACTAACTACTAATGATCATGTAATGAAGACACAAACATAGATAAGCACATAGAAAACGAAAAACAGAGAAAGCAAGAACAAGGAATGAATCCACCTTAGTGATGGTGGCGTTTCCTTCTTGAGGAACCAATGATGTCCTTGAGCTCTTCTATGTCTCTTCCTTGTCTTTGTTGCTCCTCCCTCATTGCTTTTTGATCTTCTCTTATTTCATGGAGCATGATGGAGTGCTCTTGATGTTCCACCCTTAGTTGTCCCATATTGGAACTCAATTCTTCTAGGGAGGTGTTGATGTGCTCCCAATAGTTTTGTGGAGGAAAGTGCATTTGAGGCATTTCCGGAATCTCATGGTGATGAGCTTCTTGCGCCTCTTGAGCTCCATGACTGGGCTCTCTTGCTTGCTCCATCTTTTTCTTAGTGATGGGCTTGTCCTCTTTAATGAGGATATCTCCCTCTATGTCAATTCCAGCTGAATTGCATAGGTGGCAAATGAGGTGAGGAAAGGCTAACCTTGCCATGGTGGAGGACTTGTCAGCCACCTTGTAGAGTTCTTGAGGTATAATCTCATGAACTTCCACCTCTTCTCCAATCATGATGCTATGGATCATGATGGCCCGGTCTATAGTAACTTCAGACCGGTTGCTAGTGGGAATGATTGAGCATTGAATAAACTCCAACCATCCTCTAGCTATAGGCTTGAGGTCCAATCTTCTTAGTTGAACCGGCTTGCCTTTGGAGTCAATCTTCCATTGAGCTCCTTCTACACATATGTCCATAAGGACTTGGTCCAACCTTTGATCAAAGTTGACTCTCCTTGTGTAGGGGCGTGCGTTCTCTTCCATGTATGGCAAGTTGAACGCCAACCTCACATTTTCCGGACTAAAATCTAAGTATTTCCCCCGAACCATTGTAACATAGTTCTTTGGATCCGGGTTCTTACTTTGATCATGGTTCTTGGTGATCCATGCATTGGCATAGAACTCTTGAACCATTAGGATGCCGACTTGTTGGATGGGGTTTGTTAGAACTTCCCAACCTCTTCTTTGAATTTCATGTCGGATCTCCGGATACTCATTTCTTTTGAGTTTAAAAGGGACCTCAGGGATCACCTTCTTCTTGGCCACAACATCGTAGAAGTGGTCTTGATGGGCTTTGGAGATGAATCTTTCCATCTCCCATGACTCGGATGTGGAAGCTTTTGTCTTCCCTTTCCCTCTTCTAAAGGATTCTCCGGTCTTAGATGCCATCAATGGTAATGGAAAAACAAAAAAGCTATGCTTTTACCACACCAAACTTAGAATATTGCTCGCCCTCGAGCAATAAACAAAAGGATAGATGAAGAAGAAGAAGAAATGGAGGAGAGGGAGAGGGTGTTGTGGTTCGGCCAAGAAGGGTATAGAGGGGTTGTGTTGTGTGAATTTGATGAAGAAATGAGGTCTTTATATAGGGAAGGGAGGGGGGTTATGGGTCGGCCATATGGGTGGGTTTGGGTGGGAAATTGGTTTTGAATTTTGAAGGTAGGTGGGGTTTATGAGGTAGGTTTATGGGGAAGAGTGGATGGATGTGAGTGGTGAAGGTTTAATAGGGAAGAGAGATTGAGGTGATTGGTGAGGGGTTTTTAGGGAAGAGTGTTTATGGGGTTGTGTGAAAGAGAGTGGTGAGAAGAAGTGAGTGGAGGTAGGTGGGGATCCTGTGGGGTCCACAGATCCTGAGTGGATCCTGTGGGGTCCACAGATCCTGAGGTGTTCAAGGATTTACATCCCTGCACCCATTAGGTATGTAAAAATGCCTTTGTACCCAACTCTGGGCGTTCAGCGCCAGGTTGGTGGCCATTTTGGGCGTTCAACGCCCATATGTGTGCCATTTCTGGCGTTGAACGCCAGAACCATGCCTGTTCTGGCGTTCAGCGCCCAGAAGCTGCCCATTTTGGGCGTTCAGCGCCAGAACCATGCTCTGTTCAGGCGTTGAACGCCAGACAGATGCTCCTCCAG
The DNA here is from genome assembly GCF_003086295.3 of Arachis hypogaea. Lineage (NCBI taxonomy): Eukaryota > Viridiplantae > Streptophyta > Magnoliopsida > Fabales > Fabaceae > Arachis > Arachis hypogaea. Next base: position 87,493,659 of record NC_092048.1, on the reverse strand, counting down.
GGTGTGATTTTTCTTCTGCTATTTTTGATTCCGTTTTCGATTTTTCTATTTATTTTGTGACTCCACATGATCATGAACCTAAGAAAACATGAAAAATAAGAATTAGATAAACATTGGGTTGCCTCCCAACAAGCGCTTCTTTAATGTCAATAGCTTGACAGTGGGCTCTCATGGAGCCTCACAGATGTGCAGAGCTTTGTTGAGACTCTCCAACACCAAACTTAGAGTTTGGATATGGGAGTTCAACACCAAACTTAGAGTTTGACTGTGGGGGCTCTGGTTGACTCTGCTTGGAGAGAAGCTTTTCCTGCTTCCTCCCCATGGTTGCAGAGGGAGATCCTTGAGTTTTGATTACAAGGGAGTTCTCATTCCATTGAAGGAATATTTCACCTCTGTCAACATCAATCACAGCTCTTGCTGTGGCCAGGAAAGGTCTTCCTAGGATGATAGATTTATCCTCTTCCTTTCCAGTATCCAGGACTATGAAATCAGTAGGTATGTAAAGGCCTTCAACCTTTACTAATACATCTTCTACTTGTCCATAAGCCTGTCTTCTTGAGCTGTCTGCCATCTCTAGTGAGATTTTAGCAGCTTGCACCCCATAGACTCCCAGTTTCTCTATTACAGAGAGGGGCATGAGGTTTATTCCTGAACCAAGGTCACACAGAGCCTTAAAGATCATGGTGCCTATGGTACAGGGTATTATGAACTTTCCAGGATCCTGTCTCTTCTGAGGCAATGTCAGTTGATCCAGATCACTTAGTTCATTGATGAACAAGGGAGGTTCAACTTCCCAAGCATCAATGCCAAACAATTTGGCATTCAGCTTCATGATTGCACCAAGAAACTTGGCAGTTTGCTCTTCAGTGACATCCTCATTCTCTTCAGAAGAGGAATACTCATCAGAGCTCATGAAGGGCATAAGGAGGTTCAATGGGATCTCTATAGTCTCTAGATGAGCCTCAGAGTCCTTTGATTCCCCAGAGGGAAGCTCCTTATTGATCACTGGACGTCCCAGGAGGTCTTCCTCCTTGGGATTCACGTCCTCTCCTTTCCTCACAGGTTCGGCCATGGCACTTATGTCAATGGCCTTGCACTCTCCTTTTGGGTTCTCTTCTGTATTGCTTGGGAGAGTACTAGGAGGGATTTCAGTGATCCTTTTACTCAGCTGGCCCACTTGTGCTTCCAAATTTCTAATGGAAGACCTTGTTTCATTCATGAAACTTACAGTGGCCTTGGATAGATCAGAGACTAGATTTGCTAAATTAGAAGCATTTTGTTCAGAGTTCTCTGTCTGTTGCTGAGTTGATGATGGAAAAGGCTTGCTATTGCTAAACCTGTTTCTTCCACCATTATTAAAGCCTTGTTGAGGCTTTTGATCCTTCCATGAGAAATTTGGATGATTTCTCCATGTTGAGTTATAGGTGTTTCCATAAGGTTCACCTAAGTAATTTACCTCTGCTATTGCAGGGTTCTCAGGATCATAGGCTTCTTCTTCAGAAGATGCCTCTTGAGTACTGTTGGATGCAGCTTGCATTCCATGCAGACTCTGAGAGATCATATTGACTTGCCGAGTCAATATTTTGTTCTGAGCCAATATGGCATTCAGAGTATCAACTTCAAGAACTCCCTTCTTCATAGGCGTCCCATTATTCACAGGATTCCTTTCAGAAGTGTACATGAACTGGTTATTAGCAACCATGTCAATGAGTTCTTGAGCTTCTGCAGGCGTTTTCTTTAGGTGAATGGATCCACCTGCAGAAGTGTCCAGTGACATCTTTGATAGCTCAGATAAACCATCATAGAATATATCCAGGATGGTCCATTCTGAAAGCATGTCAGAAGGACACTTTTTGGTCAACTGTTTGTATCTTTCCCAAGCTTCATAGAGAGATTCACCTTCTTTCTGTCTGAAGGTTTGAACATCAGCTCTAAGCTTGCTCAGCTTTTGAGGAGGAAAGTACTTGGCTAAGAAAGCCGTGACCAGCTTATCCCAAGAGTTCAGGCTGTCTTTAGGTTGAGAATCCAACCATAATCTAGCTCTGTCTCTTACAGCAAAAGGGAAAAGCATGAGCCTGTAGACTTCAGGATCTACTCCATTATTCTTAACAGTATCACATATCTGCAAGAATTCAGTTAAGAACTGAAAAGGATCTTCAGATGGAAGTCCATGAAACTTGGAGTTCTGCTGCATCAGAGAAACTAATTGAGGTTTCAGCTCAAAGTTGTTTGATCCAATGGCAGGAATGGAGATGCTTCTTCCATGTAAATTGGAATTAGGTGCAGTAAAGTCACCAAGCATCTTCCTTACATTATTATTATTTTCGGCTGCCATCTCCTCTTCCTGTTCGAAAATTTCTAAAAGGTTATCTCTGGATTGTTATATTTTAGCTTCTCTTAATTTTCTCTTCAGAGTCCTTTCAGGTTCTAGATCTGCTTCCACAATAATGTTCTTATCCTTGCTCCTGCTCATATGACAAAGAAGAAGGCACAGAAAAATAAAAATAATAATAATAGAGATCCTTTATACCACAGTATAGGGATCCCTTTGTGAGTGGAAGAAAAGAGGGGGAGACAAAGAATGTGATGTAAAGGAAGAAACACAACTGTACGAATGGAAGAGATGTGAGATGAGATGTTAGGATATGAATGAATAAATAGAATAGGATGGGGGAGAGATAATTTTCGAAAATTATTTTGAAAAAGAGTTAGTGATTTTTGAAAAATGGTTTTTTTTTGAAAAATGTTAGAAATTTTCGAAAATTTTTGAAATCAAAAATAAAAATAAAAATAATTAGTTAATTAAAAAGAAATTTTGAAAAAAGGGGGAAGATATTTTCGAAAATTAGAGAGAGAGAGTTAGTTAGGTGGTTTTGAAAAAGTTAAGAAACAAACAAAAAGTTAGTTAGTTAGTTGAAACAAATTTTGAAAAGATAAGAAGTTAGGAGGTTAGAGAAGATATTTTGAAAAGATATTTTTGAAAAAGATAAGATAAGAAGATATTTTTGAAAAGATATGATTGAAGTTAGTTTTAAAAAAGATTTGATTTTTAAAATCACAATTAATGACTTGATTCATAAGAAATCACAAGATATGATTCTAGAACTTAAACTTTGAATCTTTCTTAACAAGCAAGTAACAAACTTCAAATTTTTTGAATCAAAACATTAATTGTTTATGTTATTTTCGAAAATTTGATTAAAAATAAGAAAAAGATTTTTGAAAAATATTTTTGAAATTTTCGAAAATAACTAAGAAATTTGAAAAAGATTTGATTTTTGAAAAAGATTTTGAAAAAGATAAGATTTTCAAATTGAAAATTTGATTTGACTCATTGGCAACAACTTGATTTTTAAAAATTTTTGAAAAAGTCAATCCAAATTTTCGAATTTGATGAGAGAAAAAAAAGGGAAAGATATTTTTTTGATTTTTTTGAATTTTTATGATGAGAGAGAATAACAAGAAAAATATGCAATGCATGAAATTTTTAGATCAAAACAATGAATGCATGCAAGAATGCTATGAATGTCAAGATGAACACCAAGAACACTATGAATGTCATGATGAACATCAAGAACATATTTTTGAAAAATTTTTAATGCAAAGAAAACATGCAAGACACCAAACTTAAAATTCTTTAATGCTTACGCACTAAGAATTCAAGAATGCATATGATAAACATGAAAAGACACAAAACAAAAATTCATCAAGATCAAACAAGAAGACTTACCAAGAACAACTTGAAGATCATGAAGAACACTATGAATGCATGATATTTTCGAAAAAATGCAAGATGCATATGCAAGTGACACCAAACTTATAATGTGACTCAAGACTCAAACAAGAAACAGAAAATATTTTTGATTTTTATGATTTTCTAATTTTTTTGGATTTTTATTTTATATTTTTCGAAAATTATATGAAAAAGAAAAATAAGGATTCCAAAATTTTTAATATGAATTCCAGGAATCTTGCATTCTTAGTCTAAAGCTTCAGTCCAGGAATTAGACATGGCTCACTAGCCAGCCAAGCTTTCAAAGAAAGCTCCAGTCCAAAACACTAGACATGGCCAATGGCCAGCCAAGCTTCAGCATGTAACTCAGATATGACATGCCTGACATACTCATTCCCAAAGGAATAGACATGGCTTTACAGCCAACCAGGCTTCAACATGCTTCATGAAACACTAGAATTCATTCTTAAAAATTTTGAATAAAAAATTTTTTTTTGAAAACATTTTTATTATTTTCGAAAACAGAAGAGAAAATTTTAGAAATATTTTTGAAATTTTTTTTTTTGAAAACAAAATGAAAAGAAAATTACCTAATCTGAGCAACAAGATGAGCCGTCAGTTGTCCAAACTCAAACAATCCCCGGCAACGGCGCCAAAAACTTGGTGCACGAAATTGTGATCTCCAGGCTCAAACAAATCCTGGTAATGGCTTCAAAGCTTGGTGCTCTGATCTTAATTCATAATCGTCACAACTTCGATACAACTAACCAGCAAGTGCACTGGGTCGTCCAAGTAATACCTTACGTGAGTAAGGGTCGAATTCCACGGAGATTGTTGGTATGAAGCAAGCTATGGTCACCTTGTAAATCTCAGTCAGGCAGATATAAAGTGATAATGGTGTTTTCGAATATTAATTAATAAAATAGGGATAGAGACACTTATGTAATTCATTGATAGGAATTTCAGATAAGCGAATGGAGATGCTTTTGTTCCTCTGAACCTCTGCTTTCCTGCCATCTTCATCCAGTCAGTCTTACTCCTTTCCATGGCTGGCTTTATGTGATACATCACCACTGTCAATGGCTACTTTCGGTCATCTCACGGGAAAATGATCCAATGCCCTGTCACGGCACGGCTAATCGTTTGGAGGCATCACCCTTGCCAATGGCTTCATCTTATCCTCTCAGTGAATAATATGCTCACGCACCCTGTCACGGCACGGCTATTCATCTGTCGGTTCTCGATCATGCTGGAATAGGATTTACTATCCTTTTGCGTCTGTCACTAACGCCCTGCAATCGCGAGTTAGGAGCTCGTCACAGTCATTCAATCATTGAATCCTACTCGGAATACCACAGACAAGGTTTAGACTTTCCGGATTCTCTTGAATGCCGCCATCATTCTAGCTTACGCCACGAAGATTCTGGTTAGGAGATCTAAGAGATATTCATTCTAGCTTATTTCATGTAGAACAGAAGTGTTTGTCAGGCACGCGTTCATAAGGGAGAAGGATGATGAGCGTCACACATAATCATCACCTTCATCACGTTCTTGGGTGCGAATGGATATCTTAGAAGCGAAATAAGAAGAATTGAATAGAAAACGGTAGTACTTTGCATTAATCTTTGAGGAACAGCAGAGCTCCACACCTTAAGCTATGGAGTGTAGAAACTCTACCGTATGAAAATACATAAGTGAAGGTCCAGGCATGGCCGTGTGGCCAGCCCCTGTGGTCTAAGAACAATGCATTCCAAGATGATCCTAAGATCCTAAGATGATCAAAAGATGCCTAATTCAATAGTAAAAGGTCCTATTTATAATAAACTAGTCACTAGGGTTTACATGAGTAAGTAATTGATGCATAAATCCACTTCCGGGGCCCACTTGGTGTGTGTTTGGGCTGAGCTTAAGTGTAGCACGTGCAGAGGCCATTTGTGGAGTTGAACGCCAGTTTCTGTGCCAGTTTGGGCATTCAACTCTGGTTTTGGATCCTTTTCTGGCGCTGGACGCCAGATTTGGGCAGAAGGCTGGCGTTGAACGCCTGTTTACGTCGTCTATTCTTGGCCAAAGGATGGATTATTATATATTGCTGGAAAGCCCTGGATGTCTACTTTCCAACGCAATTGGAAGCGCGCCATTTCGAGTTCTGTAGCTCCAGAAAATCCACTTTGAGTGCAGGGAGGTCAGAATCCAACAGCATCAGCAGTCCTTTTTCAACCTCTGAATCTGATTTCTGCTCAAGTCCCTCAATTTCAGCCAGAAAATACCTGAAATCACAGAAAAACACACAAACTCATAGTAAAGTCCAGAAATGTGAATTTAACATAAAAACTAATGAAAACATCCCTAAAAGTAACTAGATCCTACTAAAAACATACTAAAAACAATGTCAAAAAGCGTATAAATTATCCGCTCATCACCTTTCTTCCCTTTTTCTTTCAGGATAGCCACCCGGAAGGGAAGCGGAAGATGTTTACATGGGGAGACAGACAAGTCCATCTGTACAATCTTTAGAGAAAAGCATCAGTTGGAACAAGCCGTCCACCTGTACATCTTAGCATGTACCGAGGACGGTGCAATCTTTAAGTGTGGGGAGGTCGATACCGACTTCCAGGGGTTAGTTATCTTCTATCTCAACACCAATGTTTTATTTTCTTAATTAGTTCATTGTTGCATTGCATAATAGATTGCATGTGTAGTTGATTGTTTGCATTTAGTTACTACTTGGTTAAAGTAACTCCATTTTTGAAAAATTTCACTAATTTAAATTGAAAAAAAAAATTTAATTTTTATGTGTTAAAACTTGTTTGAAGTTGTATTTGGAACATGGTTTTTGAGCTAAAGAACACACAACCTGTGAGATTTTGAGCTTATTTATATGGTTACACTATTTAACCATAATATTTTTATTCTTGTGTGTTTTCTTCTCTATAATTGCAATCTTAGCTTTGTTCCATTCTATATGTCCAATATTTAGTGTATTTACATGCTTGCATATAATTGAGGCCATTATTTGATTTTAGCTCACTTATCCCAAATAAGCCTACCCTTTAAATCACCCTTGTCAGCCACCTTGAGCCTTTTAATCCCCATTTATTCTGTATTTTACCACATCACTAGCCTTAAGCAGAAAAACAATTAAATATCCCAATTGAATCTTTGGTTAGCTTAAGATAGGAATTGTGTAACAATTAAGTGTGGGGAAACTGTGGGAACATGGGTTAATAAGGGAATGTATCATGTTTCTAATTTATTTGAATATTGGAAATTTGGGAACCTACTCATGAAAAACCAAAATAGAAAAATAATGGAGAATCCATGTGCATTGATAAGTTATGTTTGCTTTTATGATTCAAAAAAAAAAAAAAGAGAAAAAAGAAAAAAATATATATATAACATAAATAAATAAGGGGACAAAATTACCCCAATATTAAGTTTAATAAAAGATCAATGCACATGTGATAAAAATTAAAGAAAATTTGGTACATGAGTATGGGAAGTATACAAAAGTGGGAATTATGGGTAGCTAGGCATGAATTTAAAAGTATATAGAGTATATGTATATTAGGTGAGAGCTTAGGTTAATTAAAGATTCATATTATAGCTCACTTGGCCATACATATATCCTTACCTTTACCTCAGCCCCATTACAACCTTGAAAATACCTCATGATGTTTGCATTTGTACATTAAATATTTGTTGATTGGTTAGATGAAGAACAAGGTTTAGAAAGCATGATTAGAGAAGAGTAGAGTGATTGACCCTAGACACTTGAGAGACTAGAGTGATATACACTACCAGTAAGGGTTCAATGCATGATTCTATGTTCCCTGCTTTCATGAGCTATCTTCTTACAAGTTTACTTGTCTTTTATTGTATGATTTGAATTAGTGAAATCTGGTTTATGTTTGTCTTGAAGAGCTTATTTACTTTTAACCAAGTAGATAGAAACATCTTAGCATGTAGTTGCATTCATATAGATAGGTTGCATTTCGTACTTTCTTACATTTCTCTTCATCTTTATAGCTTCTCTTGAGCTTAGCATGAGGACATGCTATTGTTTAAGTGTGGGGAGGTTGATAAACCACTATTTCATGGTTTATCTTGTGCTCAATTGAGTGGTTTTTATCAACTCTTTACCCACTTATTTATACTATTTGCATGGTTTCACATTTACCTTCCTAATTATGTGCTTTGATTGAAAACATGCTTCTTTGGTCTTAATTTTGATATGTTTAAATCCTCTCTTATTACCATTAGATGCCTTGATATGTGTGTTAAGTGATTTTAGAGATTACAGGGCAGGAATGGCTTAGAGGATGGAAAGGAAGCATGCAAAAGTGGAAGGAATACAAGAAGTTGGAGAAACTGCTAAGCTGTCCAGCCTGACCTCTTTGCACTCAAACAGCTATAACTTTAGCTACAGAGGTCCAAATGATGCGGTTTTAGTTGCGTTAGAAAGCTAACGTCCGGAGCTTCGATTTGATATATAATATGCCATAGTTTCCCTGATGCTAGGTGATGAAAACGCGTGCTCCATGCGGCCACGTCGCAGTGACAAAAATCAGCGTGTTTGAATTCGCAACCAGCGAATTCTGGGCTGTTTCTGACCCAGTTCTCGGCGCAGAAAACACATATTAGAGGCTATAAAGTAGAGAGATTGCATCCATTCATACACAAGCTTTCACATTCACAATTTTAGGATTTAGATGTAGTTTTTAGAGAGAGAGGTTCTCTCCTCTCTCTTAGTATTAGGATTTAGGATTTCTCTTAGTTTTAGGAGTGACTCTCAATCCCAGGTTCAATGTTCTTTTTATTATTTTCCCAATTTTATTTATGAATTCTTCTATGTTACAAATTACTCTTTGAATTAATGTTATTTGATGTATTTCAGTTTATTATTGCTTTCTTTTATTTACATTATTGTTATTCCCATCTGAAGACATTTTTATTCCAGTAGATTTACTTTTCTCCTTTTGGTCTTGGTTAAGAAATCAGTAACTCAGGATTTATCAAACTCAAACATGATTGATAATTGTTATCTTTGTTAATTAAATTGAACTTCAATAATCCCAATCTTTTCTTAGGAAATAAATAGGATCCGAAGATCAAACCAATTAATCCCTTGACCTTCCTTTGCCTTAGTAAAGGTTAACAAAGTGGAATTAAGATTCAATTTTCATCATCATTGATAAGGATAGCTAGGATAGGACCTCTAATTTCTAATACCTTTCCAAGAGTTTATTTTATTATTACTATTTTATTTTATTCTTTTTGTTCAACATACTGCTTCCTTACTTTCAAAACCCCCAATTTACAAACTCATAACCAATAATAAGAACATACCTCCCTGCAATTCCTTGAGAAGACGACTCGAGGTTTAAATACTTCAGTTATCAATTTATTTAGGAGTTTGTTACTTGTGACAACCAAAACGTTTGTGTGAAAGGACTTTTGAAGGTTTAGAAACTATACTTGCAACGAGGATTTATTCGCAAATTTCTAGACCACGCAAAAGTTCTCTCATCAGTACCACTCTCTGGGAATTTAAGCAAAGCTAAATTCGAATCCAAAGGGTTCCCCCAGTTAAGTGCCTGTGGCGTTTATGTATTCGGTAGTAATACGAGAAAACAAAACGCTTAGAGTCACAGCTAGACTCAAAAAGGTGTAACGCACCAAAAGGAAAAGCTGTGTTCAAGGATCAAGAAAAGCTAAACTAAGAGAATCAATAATATAATCCGGATTCTAGTTCCAAGAGATGTCAATATTTTTGAGCTTTAAAGGAAAGTGAGATGCCGAAACTGTTCAGAAATAAAGAGCTATGAGCCCCATTCAATTGTTTGGAACTGGGCTTCATTGAAAACTCTAAGACTTATTATATCTTCCTCTTCTTTTGAGTCCTACTTTGTTTTGGTTGCTTGAGGACAAGAAATAGTTTAAGTTTGGTGTTCTGATGAGCAGATATTTTTTACGCTTTTTTATGGTATTTTCTTAGTGTTTTCAGTATATTTTGTTAAGTTTTATTATGTTTTAGTAGGTTTTATTGAAAAATTCATTTTTTGGATACTACTTTGAGATTTTGTGTTTTCCTTATGATTTTAGGTGAATTTTGGGTGAATCTGGCAAGTTTTGGCAAAGTCTGATTCAAAGGCAAGGAAAGCATAGCAGATGTTGTCAGATTCTGACCTCCATGCATTCAAACGAGCATTTCTGGAGCTACAGAGGTCCAAATAATGCGTTCTCAATAGAGTTAGAAAGCTAACTTCCAGAGCTTTCTAGTAATATATAATGATCTATACTTTTCTTTGGATTGGACAGCCCAAAATGGGCATTGAACGCCCAAACTATCCCCTAGTGGGCGTTCAACACCCCAAGAGGACCAAAGCCAGCATTGAACGCCCAAACCTGGCGTTCAACGCCACAAGGGGAGCAAGGCAGCAGCATGGAAACTCCCTAGTGGGCGTCCAACACCCACTCATTCAAGTTAGAAGCCAAGCTCAGCCCAAACACTCACCAAATTGGCCCAGAAGTGGATTTTCGCACCTTTCTGTTTAGTTTATTCACTTTTGTAATTTTTATTTATTAGGTTAGTATATATAGGCGAAGATCACCCATGTTTAAGATCTTCAGCCCCTCAGAACATATCACACGTTACTTTTTGTACAGTATGAGCAACTAAACCTCCTAGGTTAAGGTTAGGAGCTCTGCTGATTCCTATGGATTAATGCAATTACTTTTCTACTTCAATCTGTGTTTGATTCTATTCTATGATGCATTGTCGTTCTTCATCCTTATAAACTTGGGGTGGAACAAAAGTATGACCCCTGTTCTACATGAGTTCTTTACGAGTCCTAACCTGGATAGTATGGAGCGATAGCTTGAGAATGCATCACGGGTTCCAACAAGTTAATTGGGCTAATTGGGCTAATTGGGATATGTTAAATGAAATCTCGTTAGTTAGGGGTAATTGAGGTTCCTGTGGCTTTAAGGGCTAGAATCATAGGGCGTCATTCTCTGATTCGGAAGATCCGACCTTGTCTGTGGCGTTTTGAGTAGGATCACCAAGAGATTGAATTACGTGCGCTTGACCCTCTCCCAGATTGATCTAGCCTGTTTAGGTGTTTGGTTTGGACCTGAGGAGATTAATGACCACGACCAATGGCTTAATCACTTACAGCTTTTCCATTGAAGGAATCATTCATCATTGGAGTAGTTAGTATGACGTGTTGATCGAGAATAATAAGCATCTCAAAAGCCTTAACTGATCTCTCACTACTGTTTCTACGTTTTATTATTATTGCTTATTTATGCGCCTATAACAAACAACAACTAACTTTCTATTTGCCCGACTAAGATCTACAGGATAACCACAACTTGATCAATCCGGCAATCCTCGTGGGATTCGAACCTCACTCACTTGAGGTAGTACTTGGACGACCCGGTGCACTTGCCGGTTTAGTTGTGCGTGTCACAAATTCGCGCACCACTCACCTATGTTCAAATTGTCTGTCAAACTAAAACATTGCAGGCATAAATTATTTGAATGGCAAAAATCAGCAGCTTCAAACTTAAAATAGCATATCCGAAGTGTGCAGGGCAAATTGGAAGAAGAAAAAGGAAACGGAGCAGCTGCAGATGGCACCGAAATAAGGATTTTGGAGGCTGAGTTAGAGGAGAACTTGGAAAAAGAAGAACGGTTTTGGAAGGAAAAATCTCGGGTGCAATGGCTAAATTGGGGTGAAAAAAATACAAAGTTTTTTCACTCTAAATTTCAGTCAAGATGCCGAGGGAATAAAATCCAAGAACTCGTTGATGAAAGTGGTAACATGGCCTCTGATCAACAAGGTATTGCGGCTGTAGCTCAAGAATATTTTATTAATCTATTTACTTCTGATAATCCAAGGGGGTATGGAAGTTCTAGAAGAAATTCCTATGAAGGTGGATGCTCGCACAAATCGAATGCTCACTAGAACAGTAACAAACAGTGAGATTAAAGCAGTAGTGTTTTCTATTAATCCGTTTTTAGCTCCGGAAGATGATGGGTTTACAGGAATGTTTTTTCAATTTTATTGGGAACTAATTAAGAAGGATATAATTAGTGCAGTTAAGAGTTTCTTTTCAGGAGGTAAATTGTTGAAAGCTTTCAATCATACAAATATCTGCCTTATTCCAAAAATTAGAAATGTTAACACTATGAAGCACATTAGACCAATCAGCTTTAGTAGTATTTTCTATAAAATTATTTCTAATATTTTGGTGTAAAGACTACAACATGTAATGAATCAGGTGATAAGTGATACTCAGAGCGCTTTCATTAGAGGAAGATTGATTAGCGATAATATTTTAATTGCGCATGAGTTTATGCATTTTCTGAAGAATAAGAGTTATAGAGACTATGAATTGGCTCTGAAACTTGTTATGAGCAAGGCTTATGACAGGGTTGAGTGGAATTTTGTGTAAGAGATTATGAACAAGATGGGATTTCGCAAAAAGTGGATGGACTGGATCAAAGAGTGTGTGATGACGGTTTCTGATAAACTCCAATTTTGTGGTTTATCTTGTGCTTAATTTAGGAGATTTTATCAACTTATCTCACATTTATTTAATGAAATAGCATGATTTTATAATTCTCCTTAAATTTATGTTTAAGTGTGAAAACATGCTTTTTAGGCCTTAAAATAGCTAAATTTAATTCATCTTAATTCCATTCGATGCCTTGATATGTTTGTTGAGTGATTTCAGATTTATAAGGCAAGTATAGGATGGAAGAAGTGAAGAGAAAAGTATGCAAAGTGGATAATTCATGAAGAAATGAGCATTTGGAGAATTGAAGGCCACGCGCACGCGTCACCCACGCGTACGCGTGAGGAGAGAATTTGCCAGCGACGCGCACGCGTTGTCCACGCGCATGCGTGACGAGCGGCACGTGACTCACTTAAAGTGAATTTGCTAGGGGCAATTTCTAAGCTGCCCAGGCCCAAATTTAACTCATTTCCGAGACTATTTCATGCAGAATTCAAGATGGGACAAGGGGGAGCAATTAGAGTAGGTTAGGAATCATGTAGGTTAGTTTTCTATAGAGAAAAGCTCCTTCTTCTCTCTAGAATTAGGTTAGAACTAGGTTAATTCTTCTTAGATTTAGGTTTAATTTCTTGTTTTTATCTTGTTTCCTTTTCAATTTCTTATTCTATTGTCTTGATTTTCCTATTTCCTATTTTCCTATTTTGTTAAATTCCGATCCGGTATAAATCCTCACTATCAATTTCTTATTCTGTTACTGTGGAAGTTCAACCTCATAATTTTTTTAAACCATGTAGAGGATTACATCAGGGTGATCTTCTCTCTCCCTATCTATTTTTGTTCTATGTAGAGGGTTTTTCCCGTCTGCTCCACAGAGAAGAACGGAGGTCAGAATTTTTTGATTTAAGACTGAACCCCAGGTGCCCTAAGGTCAGTCATTTCTTTGTGGATGATTCTATTTTGTTTAGCAAGGCAACACTAAAAGATTGCAAAAGTTTACTAAATTTTTTAAAAGACTATGAAAAAGTGAGTAGTCATGAGATTAATTTAGATAAGTCTTCTGTTTTCTTTAGTAAGAACACTCCTCTATCAATCCGTGATCAGCTGGCTGCCCTATTGTTTGTACCATATGTTGGCTGCCAGAACAAGTATTTAGGCCTTCCAGTAGTGGTCAATAGATCAAAAGAGGAGACATTTAATTTTGTCAAAGACAAGGTTTTACCAAAAACTCCAGCATTGGAAGCGAGCTTTGCTTTCAGCTAGTGGTAGAGAAGTTTTAATAAAAGCAGTGACAACTGCAGTGCCTCTCTACACATTGAGTTGCTTTAAGCTCTCCGAGATACTATTAGTATAAGACTCAGAATTTTCGGAAAAATCTTAGTATGAGCTAATTTCAATTTATTTATTCATTAAAGATTTTAATTTCGAAAATATTTTATTAAAGCTAACTAAATCAAGTTTTGATAATTAAATTAGAAATTTTATCTAATTTTATAATTATTGGGTAATTTTCATATTTAAATTATAAAATTTAGGAATTGTAAAATAATAAGAATTTATATGATTTGATTTAAATAATTGTGATTTTAGAAATTAATACTTTAATTTTTATGAATAAAGAAAATTATTTATATTATCTATAGTTATCGAATTAGAATTAATTATTTGAGAATAATTTGTAAATTGATAATTAAATAGTATTTTTAATAATATTAGTGTTGGATTAAAATAGGTTTTCAATTATTCAATTACCTTTAATTTTATAAAATTGTTATATTACTCATATGAATTTTACCCTAATTCTAAATTCCCAAATAAAACCCTAATTTTACAAATCCCTAACCCTAACCAAATGAAAAAAAAAACGCACGCACACAGACCAGAAGAAAGGGCAAGAAAGGAAATGGGAAGCTTGGGGGGGGGGGGAGGGGAACAGAAGAGAAGAAAGGAAGGGGGGAAGAGGGAGATCTGAGAGAGCTGAACGGGAAGAGAGGGAAGGAGACCTCGCCGCCGCGCTCAGCCCACTGCGTGTCCCGTCGCATCACCGCCAAGACCGCGTCCAACCCTCACCATCAGCTATGCCTCACCGCCGCCCAACTTGCTGTCGCGCCAACCACCCACGTAAGAGGAGAGAGATCGGACAGAAAGAGACACGAAGAGGGAGAAGGACTTGCTCTGCTGCTGTTGTGCATGCCGTCACTGTCGAGGGAAGCCAGCGCAACTAGCGCATCACCGTCGCCGCCGTCGTTGATGAGCCCAGCCGCCGCCGTCTCATGATCCATCGCCGCTGTTGGAGGTCTACCACTGATCTGATCTGAGAGAGAGGAGATGTGAATGGAAGAGAAGATGGGGAGCCACCGCCGCTGCTGCTGAACCACCGAAGCTTCTGGCCGAGCTTCTGCCGCCCGAAACCCGCTGCCGTCGCCGAAAAAAGCACTGCCAGTAAGGTTTTAAGTTTTGGGTTTCGTTTTCTCTTGAGATTCTAGAAGCTTTATTGTCGTTTCATGTTTGTTATAGTCACTGTCGCCGGAATTTGTCGCCACCACCACCATTAGAGATGAACCCAGTTGTTCTTTTGCTGCCGGAGGTATTACCGTCACTATCTGGTCCAATTTTGTATTGCTACCGTTGCTGTTGATTTTCCCCAATTCAAGTTTAGTGTCGCTACTGGTGCACGAATTGTAAATCACACTTTTCACAACTCGTACCACTAACCAGCAAGTGCACTGGGTCGTCCAAGTAATACCTTACGTGAGTAAGGGTCGATCCCACGGAGATTGTCGGCTTGAAGCAAGCTATGGTTATTTTGTAATTCTTAGTCAGGAAATCAATAATAAGAGTGATTACATTTATGAAGAGTAAAAAGCATAAATTAAATAGTACTTGTTATGCAGTAATGGAGAACAGATTGAGGATTTGGAGATGCTCTGTCTTCCAAATCTCTGCTTTCCTACTGTCTTCTTCTTCACGCACGCAGGTCTCCTTCTATGGCAAGCTGTATGTTGGGCATCACCGTTGTCAATGGCTACATCCCGTCCTCTCAGTGAAAATGGTCCAAATGCGCTGTCACCGCACGGCTAATCATCTGTTGGTTCTCGATCATACTGGAATAGGATTCAGTAATCCTTTTGCGTCTGTCACTACGCCCAGCACTCGCGAGTTTGAAGCTCGTCATAGCCACCCCTTCCCAGATCCTACCCGAAATATCACAGACATGGTTTAGACTTTTCGGATCTCATGAATAGCCGCCAATAATCCTAGCCTATACCACGAAGACTCTGATCATGAACCAAGAGGCTAAGAGATACACACTCAATCTAAGGTAGAACGGAAGTGGTTGTTAGGCACACATTCATAGGTTGAGAATGATGATGAGTGTCACGGATCATCACATTCATCACGATTAAGTACAAGCGAGTATCTTAGAACAGAAACAAGCATGATTGAATGAAAAACAGTAGTAATTGCATTAATTCATCGAAACACAGCAGAGCTCCTCACTCCCAACCATGGGGTTTAGAGACTCATGCCGTCAGAAATACAATGTGAAGTGTAAAAATGTCATGAGATCCAAAATAAATCTCTATAAGTTGTTTAAATACTAAACTAGTAACCTAGGTTTACAGAAAATGAGTAAACTATGATAGATAGTACAGAAATCCACTTTCGGGGCCCACTTGGTGTATGCTGGGGCTGAGACTTGAGCTTTACACGTGCCTAGACTGTTTCTGGAGTTAAACGCCAGGTTGTAACCTGTTTTGGGCGTTTAACTCCAACTTGTAACCTGTTTCTGGCGTTTAACGCCAGAATAGGGTAGAGAACTGGCGTTGAACACCAGTTTGCGTCGTCTAAACTTGGGCAAAGTATGGACTATTATATATTACTGGAAAGCCCTGGATGTCTAATTTCCATCACAATTGAGAGCGCGCCATTTGGACTTCTGTAGCTCTAGAAAATCCACTTTGAGTGCAGGGAGGTCAGAATCCAACAGCATCTG
The DNA here is from genome assembly GCF_003086295.3 of Arachis hypogaea. Classification (NCBI taxonomy): domain Eukaryota; kingdom Viridiplantae; phylum Streptophyta; class Magnoliopsida; order Fabales; family Fabaceae; genus Arachis; species Arachis hypogaea. The sequence goes on along the minus strand of NC_092048.1, from coordinate 87,477,409 downwards.
CAGTCCTTTTTCAGCCTCTGAATCAGATTTTTGCTCAGGTCCCTCAATTTCAGCCAGAAGTTACCTGAAATCACAGAAAAACACACAAACTCATAGTAAAGTCCAGAAATTTGATTTTTATTTAAAAACTAATAAAAATATAATAAAAAATAACTAAAACATATTAAAAACTACCTAAAAACAATGCCAAAAAGCGTATAAATTATCCGCTCATCACAACACCAAACTTAAATTGTTGCTTGTCCCCAAGCAACTAAAAACAAAGTAGGATAAAAAGAAGAGAATATACAATGAATTCCAAAAACATCTATGAAGATCAATCTTAATTAGATGAGCGGGGCTATTAGCTTTTTGCTTCTGAACAGTTTTGGCATCTCACTTTATCCTTTGAAGTTCATAATGATTGGCATCTATAGGAACTCAGAATTTAGATAGTGTTATTGATTCTCCTAGTTCAGTATGTTGATTCTTGAACACAGTTACTTTATGAGTCTTGGCCGTTACCCTAAGCATTTTGTTTTCCAGTATTACCACCGGATACATAAATGCCACAGACACATAACTGGGTGAACCTTTTCAGATTGTGACTCAACTTTGCTAAAGTCCCCAGTTAGAGGTGTCCAGAGCTCTTAAGCACACTCTTTTTGCTTTGGACCACGACTTTAACCGCTCAGTCTCAAGCTTCTTGCTTGACACCTTCACGCCACAAGCACATGGTTAGGGACAGCTTAGTTTAGCCGCTTTGGCCAGGATTTTATTCCTGTGGGCCCTCCTATCCATTAATTCTCAAAGCCTTGGATCCTTTTTACCCTTGCCTTTTGGTTTAAAGGGTTATTGGATTTTTGCTCTTGCCTTTTGGTTTAAAGAGCTATTGGCTTTTCTGCTTGCTTTTTCTATTTCTCTCTTTTTTTCGAGCTTTCCTTTTTTTTTCAAGCTTTCTATTCACTGCTTTTTCTTGCTTCAAGAATCATTTTTATGATTTTTCAGATTATCAATAACATTTTTCCTTTTCCATTATTCTTTCAAGAGCCAACAATTTTAACATTCATAAACAACAAATTAAAAAATATGCACTGTTCAAGCATTCATTCAGAAAACAAAAAGTATTGCCACCACATAAAAATAATTAAACTATTTTAAAATTCAAAATTCATGTACTTCTTTTTCTTTTTCAGAAAACATTTTTCATTTAAGAAAAGTGATGGATTCATAGGACATTCATATCTTTAAGACATGGACACTAGACACTAATGATCATGTAATGAAGATACAAACATAGATAAAACATAAAGTATATAAATTGAAAAACGGAAAAACAAATAGACAAGGAGATTAAGGAATGGGTCCACCTTAGTAGGGGTGGCGTCTTCTTCCTATTGAAGAACCAATGGTGCTCTTGAGCTTCTCTATGTCTCTTCCTTGCCTTTGTTGCTCCTCCCTCATGGCTCTTTGATCTGCAGTCAAATGCTCTACCACTAAACTATGGACCCTTGAGATGAACCTCTCCATCTCTCATGACTCGGGGGTGGAAGCAACTGCCTTCCTTTTCCTCTTTCTAGAGGTTTCTCTAGCCTTAGGTGCCATAAATGATTATAGAAAAACAAAAAGCAATGCTTTTTTCCACACCAAACTTAAAAAGTTTGCTCGTCCTCGAGCAAAAGAAGATAGAAGGGAGTAGAAGGAGAAGTGGAGGAGATGTGTTGGGTTTGGGAGGGGGATGGTTTGAATTGGAATGGTGAGGTAGGTGGGAATTCTGTGGGATCTACAAATCATGAGGGGTCAAAGACTTAGCATCCCTGCTCCATTGAGGTATGCAAAACGCCTTTAGTGTGCAATCCTGGTGTTTAACGCCAGACTGCTGCTTGTTTCTAGCGTTAAACGCCAGCTTTTCTCCCTTTCTTGGTGTTAAACGCCAATCTGGTGCTTATTTCTGGCATTTAACGCCAGCTTGATGCTTCTTTCTTGCGTTAAACGCCAGTCTGATGCTTCTTATTGGCGTTTAAACGCTAGTAAGCTCTTCCTCCAGGGTGAGCTATTTTTAATGCTGTTTTTCATTCTATTTTTTATTTTTCAGTTGTTTTTGTGACTTCACGTGATCATCAACCTAAATAAAACATAAAATAGCAATGGAAAATAAATAGATTAATTAAATAACATTGGGTTGCCTCCCAACAAGCGCTTCTTTAATGTCAATAGCTTGACAGTGAACTCTCATGGAGCCCCACAGATAATCAGAGCAGGGTTGGGGCCTCTCAACACCAAACTTAGAGTTTAGTTGTGGCCTCCCAACACCAAACTTAGAGTTTGAATTTGGGGATTTTGTTTGACTCTGTATTGAGAGAAGCCTTTCATGCTTCCTCTCCATGGTTACAGAAGGAGAACCTTGAGTCTTATAGTTTGCAATGTCTGCAAACCACAGAGCTTCCTGAATAGCAAACAATTGCTCATCCGGAAAGGTTTCAGAGATCTTAGTGGGAGGGAGGGATGCTCCTGCTACTGGTTCTATCCGGGATAGGTGATCAGCTACTTGATTCTCTGTCCCTTTTCTGTCTCTTATTTCTATATCGAACTCTTGCAGAAGCAACACCCATCTTATGAGCCTAGGCTTTGAATCTTGCTTTGTGAGTAGATATTTAAGAGCAGCATGGTCAGTGTACACAATCACTTTTGATCCTACTAAGTATGATCTAAACTTGTCAATGGCATAAACCACTGCAAGCAGCTCTTTTTCTGTGGTTGTGTAATTTTTCTGGGCATCATTTAAAACACGGCTAGCATAATAGATGACATGTAGAAGCTTGTTATGCCTCTGTCCCAATACTGCACCAATGGCATGGTCACTGGCATCACACATTAGTTCCAAAGGTAATGTCCAATCTGGTGCATAAATAACTGGTGCTATGACCAGCTTAGCTTTCAGAGTTTCAAACGCCTGCACACACTCTGTGTCAAACACAAATGGCGTGTCAGCAGCTAGCAGATTGCTCAAAGGTTTTGCAATTTTTAAAAAATCCTTTATAAATCTCCTATAGAATCTTGCATGCCCCAGAAAGCTTCTGATTGCCTTAACATTGGTGGGTGGTGGTAATTTTTCAATTACCTCTACCTTAGCTTGATCCACCTCTATTCCCTTGTTCAAAATTTTATGCCCAAGGACAATTCCTTCAGTCACCATAAAGTGACATTTTTCCCAATTTAAAACCAGGTTAGTCTCTTGGCATCTTTTCAGAACAAGTGCTAGATGGTTAAGACAGGAGCTAAATGAGTCTCCAAATACTGAGAAGTCATCCATGAAGACTTCCAAAAATTTCTTTACCATAACAGAGAAGATAGAGAGCATGCACCTCTGAAAGGTTGCAGGTGTATTGCACAGACCAAAAGGCATTCTTCTGTATGCAAATACTCCAGATGGACATGTGAATACTATTTTCTCTTGGTCCTGAGGATCTACTACAATCTGGTTGTAACCTGAATAGCCATCCAAAAAGTAGTAGTATTCATGACCTGCTAGTCTTTCTAGTATTTGGTCTATGAATGGTAAAGGGAAGTGATCCTTCCTAGTGGCTGTATTGAGCCTTCTGTAGTTAATACACATACGCCACCCTGTAACTGTTCTTGTAGGAACCAGTTCATTTTTTCATTATGAACCACTGTCATACCTCCCTTCTTAGGGACAACATGGATAAGGCTCACCCAGGTGCTATCAGAAATAGGATAAATAATTCCAGCCTCTAGTAACTTAGTGACCTCTTTCTGCACCACCTCCTTCATGGCGGGATTTAGTCGCCTCTGTGGTTGAACCACTGGCTTAGCATCATCCTCCAATAGGATCTTGTGCATGCATCTGACTGAGCTAATGCCCTTAAGATCACTTATGGACCACCCAAGAGCTGTCTTGTGTGTCCTTAGCACCTGAATTAGTGCTTTCTCTTCCTGTGGCTCTAAAGTAGAGCTTATGATTACAGGAAAAGTGTCACCATCTCCCAGAAATGCATATTTCAGGGATGGTGGTAGTGATTTGAGCTCGGGTTTAGGAGGTTTCTCCTCTTCCTGAGGAGTTTTCAGAGGTTCTTTTATTTCCTCTGGTTCCTCCAGATCAGGCTGAACATCTTTAAAAATGTCCTCTAGCTCTGATTCGAGACTCTCAGTCATATTGACCTCTTCCACCAGGGAGTCAATAATATCAACGCTCAGGCAGTCTTCTGATGTGTTTGGATGTTGCATAGCTTTGACAACATTCAACTTAAACTCATCCTCATTGACTCTCAGGGTTATCTCCCTTTTTGGATGTCAATGAGGGTTCGTCCAGTTGCTAGGAATGGTCTTCCTAGAATGAGAGTTGTACTCTTGTGCTCCTCCATTTCCAGCACTACAAAGTCAGTAGGGAAGGCAAATGGCCCAACCTTGACAATCATGTCCTCAATTATGCCTGATGGGTATTTAACGGAGCCATTAGCAAGTTGGAGACATATCCGGGTTGGTTTGACTTCTTCAGTTAAACCAAGTTTTCTGATAGTGGATGCAGGTATTAGGTTGATGCTTGCTCCAAGATCACATAAAGCTGTCTTGGTGCAATTTCCCTCTAATATGCATGGTATCATAAAGCTCCTGGGATCTTTAAGCTTTTCTGGAAGCTTTTTAGAATGACTGCACTGCATTCTTCAGTGAGGAGAACTCTTTCAGTTTCTCTCCAATCCTTCTTATGACTCAAGATCTCTTTCATGAACTTGGCATAAGAGGGTATTTGCTCAAGTGCCTCTACAAACAGAATCTTTATTTCAAGAGTCCTGAGATAGTCTGCAAAGCGGGCAAATTGTTTATCCTGTTCCGCTTGGCGGAGTTTCTGAGGATAAGGCATTTTGGCTTTATATTCTTCAACCTTAGTTGCTGTAGGTTTATTTCCTACAGAGGTAGGTTGAGAAGCCTTCTTGAGGGAGTTATTATCAGCACTTGCAGGTGTCTGATCCCTCATTGGCATTTGAACTCCAGAACTGAACATGGATTGGGCGTTTAACGCCAGTTTTTCACCCTTTTCTGGCGTTTGAATGCCAGACTTATTCCTCTCTGGGCTCTTACTGTCCTCAGAGGGATTTTGTGTAGTAGGTTGCTCATCCTCTGTCAGCTGTTCTTTTCTTGGCTTTCTGCTGCTTTGAGTTGAGGTATTTAATGTTTTTCCACTTCTTATTGAACTGCTTGGCACTCCTCTGTTATCTGTTTTGATAACTGCTGATTTATCTGATTCAATTGTGATTCCATATCCTTGTTAACATTTTTGGTTTCTTGTAGCATCTCTTTAACTTTTGCTAACTGCCTTGTTATAGAAGATAGTTGCTGATTAAGTTCAGCAACTTGTTCCTGAGGACTAAAGTCAGTTGATACTGCCTTAGCTTCTTCTTTCATGGAGGATTCATTACTTATGTACAGATGCTGATTTCTAGCAACTATATCAATAAGCTCTTGAGCCTCTTCAATAGTCTTTCTCATGTGTATAGATCCACCAGCTGAGTGGTCTAGAGATATCTGAGCTTTTTCTGTAAGCCCATAGTAGAAGATGTCCAATTGCACCCACTCTGAAAACATTTCAGAGGGGCATTTTCTTAGCATCCTTCTGTACCTCTCCCAGGCGTTATAAAGGGATTCATCATCCTCTTGTTTAAAGCCTTGGATGTCCAGCCTTAGCTGTGTCATCCTTTTTGGAGGAAAGTATTGATTCAGAAATTTGTCTGATAACTGTTTCCATGTTCTTATGCTTGCTGTGGGTTGGTTATTTAACCACCTCTTAACTTGATCTTTTATAGCAAACGGAAACAGTAACAGCCTGTATACGTCCTGATCTACCTCCTTGTCACGCACTGTGTCAGCAATTTGCAAGAACTGCGCTAGAAACTCAGTAGGTTCTTCCTGTGGAAGATCGGAATACTGGCAATTTTGCTGCACCATGACAATGAGCTGAGGATTTAGCTCAAAACTGCTTGCTTTGATGGTAGGTATACAAATACTACTCCCATATGCAACAGTAGTGGGGTTAGCATATGACCCCAGAGTCTTTCTGGACTGTTCATTTCCACTTAGGTCCATGATGGAGAAAGGGAGATGATGCGGATTGTAAATAAAATATATTATTTTTTTTGAAACCGAAATTAAAATAAAATAAAATAAAATAATGAAAAATTGACTATAATTTCGAAAATTAAAAGAAAAAGAAATAAAAGAAAATTGAAAACTAAATTAATTAATTAAAAAGATTTGAAAAAAAATGTGGGTGAGGATTTTCGAAAAAATGAAGAGAGAGAAATTGGTTAGGAAGTTTTGAAAAGATATGTCTTAAATTAAAGATACTTGTAAGAAAATAAAATAAAAAAAAGAAAGAAAAGATATGAAAAAGATTTGATTTTAAGTTTTGAGATTAGAAAAGATAAGATAAGCTAGGTAAGAGAAGATAAGGAATTTAAATTAAAAAGTTTTGAAAATTAAATTTTAAATTTGAAAATTAAATTTTGAAATTTGAAATTTGAAATTTGAAATTTTGAATTTTGAATTTCGGAAGTTGAAATTTGAAATTTGAAATAAGATAAGATAAGTTTTTGAAAAAGATATGATTTTTTGAAAAAGATTTGAATTTTGAATTTTAAAACTTAAGCTAAGATAAAATAAAAATTTTAAAATAAAATCTGAATTTTTAAAAGGAAAATTCAAAAATCAATTAAAATAAAGGAAAAAGATATTTTTGAATTCAATGAGGAAAGAGAAAAACAACAAACTGAGACCAAACTTAGAATTTTTAGATCAAAATAAAGAAAACGAGTAAGAAAACTTTGAATGTCAAGATGAACACCAAGAACACTTTGAAGATCAAGATGAACACCAAGAACAATTTTTGGAAATTTTTAAGAAAATAAAAACACAAAGAACACCAAACTTAAAATTTTTAGAAAACCAAAAATAAATTTTCGAAAATTAAAGAAAAATAACAAGAAAACACCAAACTTAAAAGTTTGACACAAGATTTAATCAAGAAAAATTATTTTTGAAAAATTTTTAAAAAGAAGATGCCCAATTACCAAGAACATAAGCACAATGCTCTAGCCAATTGAGCTATAAATTTAAAGTGTTTTAAAAAAAGGTATTTAATGTATATAAATATATTTTTTTTTGCTGATGATTTGAAAATGCAAAAGAAAAACAAGAAAATACACAGAACAGGAAAACTAAAGATCAAAGAAGAAAAATAGCAAGAACAACTTGAAGATTAAGAAAGAACAATGAACACAAATTCTAAAATTTAAAAGAAAATAAAAACATGCAATTGACACCAAACTTAAATATGAAACTAACTCAAACAGAAAAACTCAATTATTAGTTTATAAAAATTTTCGAAAAATTTAAAGAGAAAATAGGGATTTAAAAAAATTTCAACCAAAAACAATAATAGAAGACGCAATTTTTGTGACTCTAAACTAAAAAGATAAATTTTTCCTAATCTAAGCAACAAATAACCGTCAGTTGTCCAAACTCGAACAATCCCCGGCAACGGCGCCAAAAACTTGGTGCACGAATTGTAAATCACACTTTTCACAACTCGTACCACTAACCAGCAAGTGCACTGGGTCGTCCAAGTAATACCATACGTGAGTAAGGGTCGATCCCACGGAGATTGTCGGCTTGAAGCAAGCTATGGTTATTTTGTAATTCTTAGTCAGAAAATCAATAATAAGAGTGATTATATTTATGAAGAGTAAAAAGCATAAATTAAATAGTACTTGTTATGCAGTAATGGAGAACAGATTGAGGATTTGGAGATGCTCTGTCTTCCGAATCTCTGCTTTTCTACTGTCTTCTTCTTCACGCACGCAGGTCTCCTTCTATGGCAAGCTATATGTTGGGCATCACCGTTGTCAATGGCTACATCCCGTCCTCTCAGTGAAATGGTCCAAATGCGCTGTCACCGCACGGCTAATCATCTGTCGATTCTCGATCATACTGGAATAGGATTCAGTAATCCTTTTGCGTCTGTCACTACGCCCAGCACTCGCGTGTTTGAAGCTCGTCACAACCATCCCTTCCCAGATCCTACTCGGAATACCACAGACAAGGTTTAGACTTTCCGGATCTCAGGAATGGCCGCCAATAATCCTAGCCTATTCCACGAAGACTTTGATCCTGAACCAAGAGGCTAAGAGATACACACTCAATCTAAGGTAGAACGGAAGTGGTTGTCAGGCACATGTTCATAGGTTGAGAATGATGATGAGTGTCACGGATCATCACATTCATCACGATTAAGTACAAGCGAGTATCTTAGAATAGAAACAAGCATGATTGAATGAAAAACAATAGTAATTGCATTAATTCATCGAAACATAGCAGAGCTCCTTACCCCAACCATGGGGTTTAGAGACTCATGCCGTCAGAAATACAATGTGAAGTGTAAAAATGTCATGAAATCCAAAATAAATCACTAAAAGTTGTTTAAATACTAAACTAGTAACCTAGGTTTACAGAAAATGGTAAACTATGATAGATAGTGCAGAAATCCACTTCAGGGGCCCACTTGGTGTGTGCTGGGGCTGAGACTTGAGCTTTACACATGTCTAGGCTGTTTCTGGAGTTAAACGCCAGGTTGTAACCTGTTTTGGGCGTTTAACTCCAACTTGTAACCTGTTTCTGGCGTTTAACGCCAGAATAGGGCAAAGAACTGGCGTTGAATGCCAGTTTGCGTCATCTAAACTCGGGCAAAGTATAGACTATTATATATTTCTGGAAAGCCTTAGATGTCTACATTCTAATGCAATTGAGAGCGTGCCATTTGGACTCCTTTAGCTCCAGAAAATCCACTTTGAGTGCAGGGAGGTCAGAATCCAACAGCATCTGCAGTCCTTTTTCAGCCTCTGAATCAGATTTTTGCTCAGGTCCCTCAATTTCAGTCAGAAATTACCTGAAATCACAGAAAAATACACAAACTCATAGTAAAGTCCAGAAATGTAATTTTTATTTAAAACTAATAAAAATATAATAAAAAATGATAAAACATATTAAAACTACCTAAAAACAATGCCAAAAATCTTATAAATTATTCGCTCATCAGCTACCTAGGTCTAGCCTTTCTCCTGACTATGTTTCACTTTTATACTCTAAACTGCCTTGGTCTCGTTTATCTGTTTGTTATGGTTTTAATTCCATTTTAGTTTCGGTGTCGCCTTGAATTTTTAGAGTTATTTCTGCATTTTATTCCATCAAATTCGAAACTATTGTTGTTGCTGCGAGCGTAATCAGAGTTGGTGATGCTGCCATCGTCCTGGTTGTGTTGGAATCGCCACTGTTGCTGTGAGTTTAGACTAAGCGGGACTGTTGTGTTAAATTATGCGATTGTCACATCGAGGTAGGAGTTTTTCTTAAAATTTATTTCATATTATAGAGTTGTTATAAATAGATATTGATGCAAAAAATATGTTTCTGTGATTATGTTTGTCTTGTGGATGTGGATGTTTGCTAGACTGAATTATTGGTTGGTTGATTGCTTGAATGGTGTACGGTTGTTGATAAGAAATTAGTTTGGAAAGCTATTTACTTGATTATTATGAAAGTGATTTTCTTGGTTTTGGAGTTAATTTTGGTAATGTAAATGAATTGAATTTGGAAATGATTTGTGATATGAAAATAAATTGATTCTGGAAGCGATTTGATTTTGAGTTAGTCTGATTATATAAATGATTTAATATTTGAGCTGGTTTGATTTAAAAAAAGATTTATTATTGGAATTGTTCAATTTGAAATAATTTGATATTGGAACTAGTTGATTTTGGAAAATGATTGAGGTTTGGAATGGTTGAAAAGGGTTGAGGAATGTTGGATGGGACCGAAAAGGGTGGCAGAGTCCAAGTTTTAAAGGAGATGCTGCCGAAATTTTATAAAAACTGGACGGTTCGTTTGAGGTAATTATTTAAAAAGATTTGGTTTTAAAAATTATATGTTTTAAGTTTGATTATTTAGGAAAGAATGAATTATGTTTTGAACTGAGATTGTTGATGAACAGAATGGGAGGATGGATGACGATGATTGAATTTGAATGAAGGATGATGAGGATTGGTTAAACTATGATTGCTGAATGAATTTAGAAATGAGATATAAATTGATGAATAATGATGATATTGATGAATTATGATTGAAATATTCATATGGCTTATTTATTTGAATTATCTGAGACACGAGTTTTCCTGGGTAGACACAGTGGCTTGCCACCATTTGCTCCAGGTTGAGACTTGATACTCTGTTGACCCTACGACGTAAGGGTGACCGGACACTTATAAATTCTCGGGAATGGTACCCCCATTGAGCGATTTGATATATATATATATATATATATATATATATATATATATATATATGAGAAAAAGCTATGCATAGACTCATGGGGATGCACGTCGGGGGACAGTCCAAGGGTTTAGCAAACCAGACTTGTCGCGTTGGCTGTATAACTGACAGATGAGCTCATCAGCTACAGGACAGGCGTGCATCATATGCATTTGTATGCTTTGCTTGGGTTTGAATTTGTTTTGGTTTGCCTAATTGTTAAACTGTTATTACCTGCTACCTGAACTATTTCCTGTAACTGCTACCTAAACCTGTGCTTTCCTTGTTTGTTTTGCCTGTGTTTGTCTTGGTGTGCTACTTTTGAGAATGAGCTTTGGTGCTAAATTGATGATTGTGTTGATTGATTGCATGATTGGTTTTTGATTAAGATTTTCTTATAAGAAAAAAAGGTTTTGGATTTCTGGATATTTAATATTGATTTCGAAAGGGTTTTGGATGACTAGTTGTTGGTTTTTAAAAGATTCAAAGGACGAAGATAATCACTGAGCTTAAAAAAATAGATTTCTCTTTAATATCTTATTATGACATTCTGAAACTCTGTGGTGAGACCGTGTGGTTAGGTTCTCACCCCTACAGGTTTATCTTTCAGGAGAGGATGAAAAAGCTCACAAAGGGTGTATTGCGTTTCATATAGTCGATAACGTGTTTAGTTTTTTATTTATTTACCCTCACATCAATATTATATTGTGTAGAGGGATAGGAGTTGTATGATTTGTATGTATGTAATATGTATAAGTTACTTGAGTAGGAAGTTTTGTACATGTATATGCTTGTTTTGTTTTAAAGTATTTAAAAAGTATTCTTTTTCCAGTTTTCAAAAAGAATAGTGATACGATTTTTGAGTCAAAGGCTCCTATTCTATTATTAAATATATGAAGTTGTCGTAATACCCGAGCTATCAAAGTGGCGCAGGTAGAAGCGTGACATTTTGATAGTTAGGGTGTTACAATCAGAGGACATCCAAAAGTCAATAATACAATTTTTCTGGGGCCAAAGGAACGTAGGAAGAAAGATGCAGTGGATCAATTGGTAGATTACTTGTAAACCAAAGAACTAAGGTGGTCTAATTTTAAGGATCTCAGGACTTTTAACTTGGCTTTGGTAGCAAAACATGGATAGAGGTTGATCTCTCGGCCTCACTCTTTAATTTACAAGGTCTATCAAAGCAAATATTTTAAATTTTCAACCTTCCTACGTGCAGAAATAGGTAATAATCCATCTTGGGGTTGGAAAAGTATTCTGAAGGGTAGAAAATTTTTAAAGAAATGCATTTTTTGGAAGATTGGAAGGAGACATTCAGTTAAAATCTTAGAGGATAGCTGATAAAGTAAATTCAACCAAATAAAATTCAAATTCTCAACCATTCACACAATCACCGATTTGGGTTTCTAAACTACTCCTACCATATCAAAATTGGAATCAAGAGCTAATCACCTCAATATTCACACACAGAGTAGCGCAGGAAATCATTAACACAATCATTAGAACAGTAGAAGATATGGTTACCTGGAATACGGAGAAGAGTAAATGCTACTCGGTTGCCTGTGGATATACGTTAGCCTTTCAGTTCTACCATGCACCAGTTAAGTTCTTGCCAGAACAATGCAGAAGGAGAGAAATCTGGAATTCAATTTGGAAGTTAAAATGCCAACCTTAATTAAAAATTTCTCTAAAAATAAAAAAAGAGCAAAAAAGAGGTAGAAAACAAGCAAAGGTGACTGGGTGCTTGTATGGGCGTGCCATTTCAAGCAAGCGCCAGGGTCTTAAAGTGGGCGTGGCACGGCACTACTGGGCGGGAACGCAACTATGTCTTCAGAAGAGAGTTTTGAAGCTCCACTATGGGGTGGCACGCCAACTATGTTTTCCAGAGGAGAGTCCTTGAAGTTTACTATGGGCGTGGCACGCAAGGCCAGGCGTGGCACAAGTTATCTGATCCAGAGAAGAGTTCTTGGAGCTTTATAATGGGGATGGCACGCCATTGCTAAGCATGGCACGCCAGGCATATTATCCAGAAGGATTTCTTGAAGATTGCAATGGGCGTGGCCGCTAAGGCTGGGCATGGCACGCCAAGTCTAGTTCCAGAGAAGGATGATCAAAGCCCACCAGGGCGTGGCACGCCACTGTTGGCGTGGCACGCTAGTATCAACTTCAAAAGGAATATTCAGCTCACCATAAGGGCGTGGCACGCCAAGCCTCACTCCAGAGAAGAAGGATGGTGCAACTTCATGGGTGTGCTTGAAGCATGGACGCAGGCTTCCTCACAATGGGCGTGGCAACCAGGTTTTAGGCGTGGCACGCCAGTTCTATCTTCCAGGAAGGGCGTGGCACGCCAACTCTGATTCACACCATGGGCGTGGCACGCCAGTTCAATTGGCCAGAGAAGAAGCTTTGTCACATCATCGAAGGCGTGTCATGCCAGTTCACTTGACCAAAAAGGAAGGTTTGTTGAACCAACAAGGGCGTGGCATGCCAGACCTGGGTGTGGCATGCCAGGCCAACTTTCCAGAGAAGAAGATGAAGAATTTTACAAGGGCGTGGCACACCAGACTTGGGCGTGGCACACCAGTTCATTTTCTCAGAGAAAGGGATAGAAGATATCATTGAGGGCGTGGCACACCAATCCTGGGATTGGCACGCCAGCCTAACCTTCATCATGGGCGTGTCCAGGAGCTGCCTGGGCGTGGCATGCCAAGTCAATATCTCAGCAGGGCATGCCACTTGGTACCTTGGGCGTGGCACGCCAGGCCAATACATGTGCGTGCACTCTCACGTGCCACGCCACTCCACATGCTTTTTCTCACACATGAGATATTATTTTTCTTGGTTTTAAATGTAATCTTCTTTTCTTATTGTAATTTCTTGATAATCTTCAGTAATTTGGATCTACTTGGATCTATGAGGATGTGTGGTATAATTAGGACCAAGTTTATCTCTCTTCACGAGCAATTAAACAAGGAATTCGTTGTTGATCAAGATTTGAGAGATTGAATTACCAAGGAATTAGGATTCAATCAATCATGATTGTCAAGAGGTCAATGAGTTGTATAATTGAAGAACAGATGATCTGAAATTAATCCAGAGGATGCAACATCTCCTAACCCCAATGAATCTTTTCCCATTCTTATCTTCCTATTCTTTATAGCTTGTTTAATTTCTGTTCATCAACCCATTCCCCTTTACAATTCAACCATTTACATTACTGTCATTTACATTTCAGCAATTTATCCTTATGCTCTTTACATTCCAGCACTTTACTGCTTTCTTTATCTTCAAGTC